>NC_059212.1:40966593-41224093 GCF_020615455.1 Coregonus clupeaformis | reverse complement strand
CTGGCCGTGCGCCTCCTGCTCCTCCTTGCACAAAGGCGGAGGTAGCGGTCATGCTGCTGGGTTGTTTAGCCCTCCAACGGCCTCCTCCACATCTCCTGATGTACTGTCCTGTCTCCTGGTAGCGCCTCCATGCTCTGGACACTACGCTGACAGACACAGCAAACCTTCTTGCCACAGCTCGCATTGATGTGCCATCCTGGATGAGCTGCACTACCTGAGCCACTTGTGTGGGTTGTAGACTCAGTCTCATGCTACCACTAGAGTGAAAGCACCGCCAGCATTCAAAAGTGACCAAAACATCAGCCAGGAAGCATAGGAACTGAGAAGTGGTCTGTGGTCACCACCTGCAGAACCACTTCTTTATTGGGGGTGTCTTGCTAATTGCCTATAATTTCCACCTGTTGTCTATTCCATTTGCACAACAGCATGTGCAATTTATTGTCAATCAGTGTTGCTTCCTAAGTGGACAGTTTGATTTCACAGAAGTGTGATTGACTTGGAGTTACATTGTGTTGTTTAAGTGTTCCCTTTATTTTTTTGAGCAGTGTATATATATACAGTACCAGTCAAAAGTTTGGACACACCTACTCATTCAAGTGTTTTTCTTTATTTTTACTATTTTCTACATTGTAGAATAATAGTGAAGACATCAAAACTATGAAATAACACATATGGAATCATGTAGTAAAGTGTTAAACAAATCCAAATATATTTTAAATTTGAGATTCTTCAAAGTAGCCACCCTTTGCCTTGATGACAGCTTTGCACACTCTTGGCATTCTCTCAACCAGCTTCATGAGGTGGTCACCTGGAATGCATTTCAATTAACAGGTGTGCCTTGTTAAAAGTTAAGTTGTGGAATTTCTTTCTTTCTTAATGCGTTTGAGCCAATCAGTTGTGTTGTGACAAGGTAGGGGTGGTATACAGAAGATAGCCCTATTTGGTAAAAGACCAAATCCATATTATGGCAAGAACAGCTCAAATAAGCAAAGAGAAACGACAGTCCATCATTACTTTAAGACATGAAGGTCAGTCAATACGGAACATTTCAAGAAATGTGAAAGTTTCTTCAAGTGCAGTCGCAAAAACCATCAAGCGCTATGATGAAACTGGCTCTCATGAGGACCGCCACAGGAAAGGAAGACCCAGAGTTACCTCTGCTGCAGAGGATAAATTAATTACAGTTAACTGCACCTCAGATTGCAGCCAAATAAATGCTTAACAGAGTTCAAGTAACAGACACATCTCAACATTAACTGTTCAGAGGAGACTGCGTGAATCAGGCCTTCATGGTCGAATTACTGCAAAGAAACCACTACTAAAGGACACCAATAAGAAGACGAGACTTGCTTGGACCAAGAAACACGAGCAATGGACATTAGACCAGTGGACATCTGTCCTTTGGTCTGATGAATCCAAATTTGATATTTTTGGTTCCGACCACGGAATGAACAGATGGTCTCTGTATGTGTGGTTCCCACCATGAAGCATGGAGGAGGAGGTGTGATGGTGTGGGGTTGCTTTGCTGGTGACACTGTCTGTGATTTATTTAGAATTCAAGGCATACTTAACCAGCATGGCTACCACAGCATTCTGCAGCGATACGCCATCCCAGCTGGTTTGCGCTTAGTGGGACTATCATTTGTTTTTTATCAGGACAATGACCCAACTGGGCTATTTGACCAAGAAGGAGAGTGATGGAGAGCTGCATCAGATGGCCTGGCCTCCACAATCACCAGACCTCAACCCAATTGAGATGGTTTGGGATGAGCCTCCTGTGATATTGTGGTATCTGAACAATTTATGACTTTGCTAATGGTTGCAAATGGTTTTAGAGGATGTTGACTCAGCTTAAGGGAGCATCTGGAGAGTAGTTCTATAGGGGCACCCTAAAGCAGAGGAAGTATGTTAGGTGGAGTCCTGGGATTGGTCTGTAGGGGAAAACACACATATCAGGTTACATAGGATATATACTATGGTTTGGGACAAAGGACTGGGACAATAACATATTAGAGATTGGAGCCGGTTATTCTCCAGATATCGGCAGATATCTGTAAATTGACGCTGGAATCCTTTGATATAATAAACCTTTATAATCAAAGTACAGTGTCAGCGGATTTCCTTGTTCTCACAGCATAATTAGCATCGTTTTCTCGACACTACAATATATATATAGAAGCCCACACACTCAACATTGCTGATTGAACACTCATCACATTACCATGTCAGAGACACAGCCGCAAACGCAACACTGTCTTGTCAGCATGCACTCTCACCTGTCCGACACCTCTCAATATCAAGCCAAACACTTGTCATTACCGATTTAGTACTAATAATAAATGAGTGCAATTAAGTCGGTCTTATGAAGCGATACTGAGCCGATCACCTTCATTAGGGACGCGCTGATCCTCATAGACATTGCGCATGCGGCAGGTAAAATAGTTGCCACGCACACACCAGGGTGTCTGACAGCGTCTGTATTTGGTAAGTCTGCTGCTACCCCGTAGATCTTTTAACTGTGACAGACAGAAATGCGCGCACCATCTGCTTGGACTCCGCTCAGTCATGGGAAATCTGATTCTGCACCGGTCCATCTCTCCCAAGTGACCCCGATTTGTGCGCGTGCACTGTTCACTTAACGGAGTTATGCCATTGTAAAATATGAAATAGATGAGAAAATACCCAAACAGATGTGCTTCAATGTCTAAATTCACTGCACTCGTAACCTAGCTCATAGCCAAATTACTTGTAGGTGTGTCAGGTCTGAAACCATTCAAGAGACGTTGGCTATTGTTGCATAAAATGGCCCAAAATATAGTGGAGTAGTCGTCTCTTCATTCCCGCAATTACGCACAAACAAGGTTCACTATAAAACCACCATGTGATTTATCTCGAATACACGTTTTTCAAGCAAGCCATAATTGATTATCACATGTGTTGCGTTAATAGCGTTTCGTCTATAATTTGCAAGTGCCTAATATAATGCATTCAGACTGACAAAGACATAATGCATTCGAAATCTCAAACATTCAAAAAAATCGGTTTCATCATGTGCTGCTATTATATCCCGCTCAAAAATTCTTACCTCGCCTCAGCGCGCGGCATGCGTGATTACCGTGTGTGAAATTAAGGATTAATTTACCTTCAGAGTTCGGTCTTTGAGGAACTGTTTGAAGTTTCTTGCGTGTCGTTCTATCTGCATGTCTCTCATGAGAAGAACTGAGTCAAATGTGAACAGGCTAAACGCTGTTAGCGCATCTCTCTCTCGCTCTGTCTCTCTCTCTCTCTCGCTCTCAAATAATAACACCGCTGTCTTAAAATCTCTCATCACGTACACTCTTGCTCTTTCTTTCTCTGACCGTCTCCTCTCTCTGACTAACAATTCACCACTATTTTTCAGGTCATCATCATTACAGTAGCCTGTCCATTAACTGACCATCGTCATCATCATCATCATCTGTAAAATAAATAAAAACATAATCAACATATTGTAATTTTCATGTTTTTTTGTTCTATTTTTAACTAACACCCAGTTCCTGTTGAAGGTAGAGAGAGCCCTGGTCCTGCATTTCCATTAGAAAAGTAAGAGAGACTATTCCTCCTCCATTTCATAAACACAATCAGAACAGGGCCAGCAAGACCACAGATCATGAAAGGACTGATTTATCCACTGGGGAGAGATTCTGTGTGTGTGTACTCTACTCTGCTCTCTCTCTCTCTCTATGGGTGAGGCTGTGTTTGCTGGTGCTCCCTTTGTGAGAGCTTGTCCCTCAGGCCTTGATGGGTGTCTTGGAAAGCCTCCTTCCTCCCTAATGACCCAGGTCACTTCTATCCCCCTAGGATCTATGAGGTGTAACCACACCCACCCACACACACACACACACAAGCATATGCATACATGGACGCACACACACATATATGCTACAGACACACACACCCCACACACATCCTTATCACTGAAACACATTCAAATGATTTATCCACTAGCTAATCTCAATCCTTCCAGACTGTGTGTGTGTGTGTGTGTGTTTGAAGGACAGCATCAGCAAGTGAGATGGATGTGGGAGGAGGAGTATTTCCTCCAGTGAGGGTGTGGCTCTCGTATATCTCTTTACCTCTCCTAATAGCAAGTACAAGGAGCTACAAGGGGCAGACAAAGCAAGACACCGACAGTCAGGCATAAACAGGTAATAGGTTACACAGGCAGACAGACATCCCCCCTCCACCTATCTGCTCCTAGCTGTCAGAGAGGAAGACAGGATGGTTGCTCCCACCAGGCCCTCTGTCTTCATCTCCTCATGATATTTACCATTTGAATGGTATAGTTACAGGGGAGAGGAGGGGGGATGAATGAGCCAGTTGGAAGCTGGGGATGATTAGGTGGCCGTGATGGTATGGGCCAGATTGGGAATTTAGCTCGAACACCAGGGTTAACACCCCTACTCTTACGACAAGTGCCATGGGATCTTTAGTGAGCACAGAGAGTCAGGACACCCATTTAACATCCCAGCAGAAAGATGGCACCCTGCACAGGGCAATGTCCCCATCACCGCCCTGGGGCATGGGATTTTTTTTCCGACCAAAGGAAAGAGTGCCTCCTACTGGCCCTCTAACACCACTTCCAGCAGCATCTTTTCTCCCATCCAGGGACTGACCAGGACCAACCCTGCTTAGCTTCAGAGACAAGCCAGCAGTGGGATGCAAGGTGGTATGCTACTGGTGCACAAAGACAAACACACAGACAAAGACACACACACACAGACAGACAGACAGACAGACAGACAGACAGACAGACAGACAGACAGAGAGACAGACAGACATGCAGACAGATGTCCTCTCTTCCACCTGCAGGGTGCGTCTCCCCCTCTCCACCTGTCTGCTCGTAGCTGTCAGAGAGGAAGAAAGGATGGTTGCTCCCACCAGGCCCTCTGCCTTCATCTCCTCATGACATTTACCATTTGAAGTTCTGTTCTGACTTCTCCTTCACATGGCAGACAGCAGCACAAATACTGGGATGTGTGTCAGGAGAGTAGGTGTGTGTTATATGTGCATGTAGTCGAGGGAGGAGAGGGGGGAGAGGAAGTAGAGGGGGGAGAGAGAGGGAGGAGAGGGGGAGAGAGAGGGAGGAGAGGGGAGAGAGAGGAAGGAGTGGGGGGAGAGAGAGGGAGGAGAGGGGGGAGAGAGAGGGGAGAGAGAGGGAGGAGAGGGGGGAGAGAGAGGGAGAAGAGGGGAGATTACGTGTGTCTGCGTATGTGTGAGACTCCCGAGTGGCGCAGTGGTCTAAGGCACTGCGTCGCAGTGTTAGCTGTGCCACAAGAGATCCTGGTTCGAGTCCAGGCTCTGTCGCAGCCGGCCGCGACCGGGAGACCCATGGGCGGCGCACAATTGGTCCAGCGTCGTCCAAGGTAGGGGAGGGTTTGGCCGGCAGGGATGTGGGTTCGTTTCCCACGGGGGGCCAGTACAAAAAATTAAAAAACATGTATGCATTCACTAACTGTAAGTCTCTCTGGATAAGAGTGTCTGCTAAATGACTAAAATGTAAATCAGAGAGTGTGATGGTGAGTGGTGTGTGTGATAGTGAAAGTGGGGAAAATGTGACAAGGAATGTGTGTATGGAGTGTCAGCAGCATACCACCTTGCATCCCACTGCTGGCTTGCCTCTGAAGCTAAGCAGGGTTGCTCCTGGATGGGAGACCAGATGCTGCTGGAAGTGGTGTTGGAGGGCCAGTAGGCACTATTTTCTCTAGTCTAAAAAAAATTATATCCCAGTGTGGTGTTTGGGGACATTGCCCTGTAAAGGGTATGGTCTTTCAGATGGGACGTTAAACAGGTGTCCTGACTCTTTGTGGTCACTAAAGATCCAATGGCACTTATCGTAGGGGTGTTAACCCCGGTGTCCTGGCTAAATTCCCAATCTGGCCACCTAATCATCCCCAGCTTACAATTGGCTCGTTCAACTCCAGTAACTATTGCTGTAAATGAGAACGTGTTCTCAGTCCACTTACCTGGTAAAATAGGGGTTAAATAAAAGTGTCTGGTTTGTATACATCCATGTATGGGTCCTTGCTTTTGCTGTTCCTTTTCTGCATCCCTCACTCTGACAATCATCCCACTGTCATAGCTTATTTTACTCATCTCTTTCAGCCTGCTCCTGCATAGTCAGTGAAAGAAAGGGATGGAGAGGAGGATGAGAAAGCTGCTCGCCTCCTGCACAGCTCAGCTAAGCTGTACTGAGCACCCACCTGCCCTCATGTCTCTTTACACATGACTCCTCAAACACTCAACACCCCTAACCCAGTCACTCAGAAAACACAGATTCACCTGTTTTTCCTCACTCACCTGAGACCAGATCTTATGTGGCTTTAAAGTGTAAGGTTTCTAGCCCACTTCCCAAAGGTAAAGAGACCTTGCTGCATTGCCCCAAAGGTACTCCACCGCAGCAGATCTGCTTAGACATCAAAAGGATACATATATACTATACCTGGGCACATTATCCTTTACACAAATAGATAATATGTACAGGAACATTCACAATATATACAGTGGGGGAAAAAAGTATTTAGTCAGCCACCAATTGTGCAAGTTCTCCCACTTAAAAAGATGAGAGAGGCCTGTAATTTTCATCATAGGTACACGTCAACTATGACAGACAAATTGAGGAAAAAAAATCCAGAAAATCACATTGTAGGATTTTTTATTTATTTATTTGCAAATTATGGTGGAAAATAAGTATTTGGTCACCTACAAACAAGCAAGAGTCCTGGCTCTCACAGACCTGTAACTTCTTCTTTAAGAGGCTCCTCTGTCCTCCACTCGTTACCTGTATTAATGGCACCTGTTTGAACTTGTTATCAGTATAAAAGACACCTGTCCACAACCTCAAACAGTCACACTCCAAACTCCACTATGGCCAAGACCAAAGAGCTGTCAAAGGACACCAGAAACAAAATTGTAGACCTGCACCAGGCTGGGAAGACTGAATCTTCAAAAGGTAAGCAGCTTGGTTTGAAGAAATCAACTGTGGGAGCAATTATTAGGAAATGGAAGACATACAAGACCACTGATAATCTCCCTCGATCTGGGGCTCCACGCAAGATCTCACCCCGTGGGGTCAAAATGATCACAAGAACGGTGAGCAAAAATCCCAGAACCACACGGGGGGACCTACTGAATGACCTGCAGAGAGCTGGGACCAAAGTAACAAAGCCTACCATCAGTAACACACTACGCCGCCAGGGACTCAAATCCTGCAGTGCGAGACGTGTCCCCCTGCTTAAGCCAGTACATGTCCAGGTCCGTCTGAAGTTTGCTAGAGTGCATTTGGATGATCCAGAAGAGGATTGGGAGAATGTCATATGGTCAGATGAAACCAAAATATAACTTTTTGGTAAAAACTCAACTCGTCGTGTTTGGAGGACAAAGAATGCTGAGTTGCATCCAAAGAACACCATACCTACTGTGAAGCATGGGGGTGGAAACATCATGCTTTGGGGGCTGTTTTTTCTGCAAAGGGACCAGGATGACTGATCCGTGTAAAGGAAATAATTAATGGGGCCATGTATCGTGAGATTTTGAGTGAAAACCTCCTTCCATCAGCAAGGGCATTGAAGATGAAACGTGGCTGGGTCTTTCAGCATGACAATGATCCCAAACACACCGCCCGGGCAACGAAGGAGTGGCTTCGTAAGAATCATTTCAAGGTCCTGGAGTAGCCTAGCCAGTCTCCAGATCTCAACCCCATAGAAAATCTTTGGAGGGAGTTGAAAGTCTGTGTTGCCCAGCGACAGCCCCAAAACATCACTGCTCTAGAGGAGATCTGCATGGAGGAATGGGCCAAAATACCAGCAACAATGTGTGAAAACCTTGTGAAGACTTACAGAAAACGTTTGACCTGTGTCATTGCCAACAAAGGGTATATAACAAAGTATTGAGAAACTTTTGTTATTGACCAAATACTTATTTTCCACCATAATTTGCAAATAAATTCATTAAAAATCCTACAATGTGATTTTCGGGATTTTTTTTCTCATTTTGTCTGTCATAGTTGATGTGTACCTATGATGAAAATTACAGGCCTCTCTCATCTTTTTAAGTGGGAGAACTTGCACAATTGGTGGCTGACTAAATACTTTTTTTCCCCCACTGTAGGTCACTTGTGAAGCAGATGTGTGTCGAGTGAAGAACGAAGCGCTAACGATCAAAACAACAGCCAAATTAATGATTATTAATGACGATAATCATCATTATCATCCAAGCAGAGAGAAAATAACAAAGTTTCAACAAATTATTTGGTGGCTTTATTTGCCAACTTTGTGTCCACGACATGCAGAGCACCGAGTTGGCGACGCTGCCGTGTATTTAAACCGATAAATTAATTTACACCTGTAACTGAATTACAAATAATTGCATCATTATGTGTGAAGTGAATGTGAATTGTATGATATGCGTTCACCATTTTATGACTAATATGGCTGGTATTGGGACAGTCACAATTTTGTTGTTGTTTTTGCTTTGTACTCCAGCATTTTGGATTTGAAATTATACAATTACTATCAGGTTAAAGTGCAGACTCGGCTTTCATTTGATGGTATTTTCATCCATATCAGGTGAACCGCTTAGAAATTATCACACTTTTTGTACATAGTATCCCCCATTTTAGGGGACCAAAAGTGTGGTTAAGCCGATATGGATAAAAAATTATCTAAAATTAAAGCTGACAGTCTGCACTTTAACCTCATAGTCATTGTATCATTTCAAATCCAATGTGCTGGCATACGGAGCCAAAACAAAAACAAACTTGTCACTGTTGGAGTTCACTGTATAACTATATAACAATATTATAGATCATTAAGTAATGTCATTATGTATCTACAGTAGCGGGTCACTATGTATCTACAGTGCCTTCAGAAAGTATTCACACCCCTTGACTTATTCCACAATTTGTTGTGTTACAGCCTGAATTTAAAAGGGATTAAATTGAGATTGGCCTACACAAAATACCCCATAATGTCAAGGTGGAATTATGTTTTTCGAAATTTGTACAAATTAATTACAAATTTAAAGCTGGAATGTCTTGATTCAATAAGTATTCAACCCCTTTTTTATGGCAAGCCAAAATAAGTTCAATAGTAAAAATGTCCTTAACAAGTCAAATAATAAGTTGCATGGACTCACTCTGTGTGCAATGATAGTGTTTAACATTATTTTTGAATCACTACCTAATCTCTGTTACCCACACATATCTGTAAGGTCCCTCAGTCGAGCAGTTAATTTCAAACACAGATTATACCACAAAGACCAGGGAGGTTTTCCAATGCCTTGCAAAGAAGGGCACCTATTGGTAGATGGGTAAAAAGCAGTCATTGAATATCCCTTTGAGCATGGTGAAGTAAGTTATTAATTACACTTTGGATGGTGTATCAATACACCCAGTCACTACAAAGATACAGGCATCCTTCCTAACTCAGTTGCCGGAGAGGAAGGAAATCGCTCAGGGATTTCACCATGAGGCCAATGGGGACTTTAAAACAGTTACAGAGATTAATGGCTGTGATAGGAGAAAACTAAGGATGGATCAACAACATTGTAGTTAGCAATTCACTTTGTGTCCTGAATACAAAGTGCTATGTTTGGGGAAAATCCAATACAAAACATTACTGAGTACCACTCTCCATATTTTCAAGCATAGTGGTGGCTGCATCATGTTATGGGTATGCTTGTAATCGTTCAGGACTGGGGAGATTTTCAGGATTAAAAAAGAAACAGAATGGAGCTAAGCACAGGCAAAATTCGAGCAGAAAACCTGGTTCAGTCTGCTTTCCAGCAGACACTGGGAGATTAATTCACCTTTCAGCGGGACAATAACATAAAACACCAGGCCAAATCTGCACTGGAGTGTCTTACCAAGAAGACAGTGAATGTTCCTGAGTTGCCGAGTTACAGTTTTGACTTATATCTACTTGAAAATCTATGGCAAGACTTGAAAATGGTTGTCTAGCAATGATCAACAACAATTTGACAGAGCTTGAAGCATTTTGAAAAGAATAATGGGCAAATATTGTATAATCCAGGTGTGCAAAGCTCTTAAAGACTTACTCAGAAAGACCCACAGATGTAATCGCTGCCAAAGATGATTCTAACATGTATTGACTCAGGGGTGTGAATACTTAACTGCCTGGGCACAGCCTGGATCACTGCAGCCCCCCTCCGCTGGGCCATTCTCTCTTCTCAGGTGAGCTCTGTGGCTCTGGCCTCGCAATCAGCTTTGAGACACGGCAGAGGCCGCATCATTCCAGCTATTGTGATAGGGAGTTCGATGGTGAGGCATATATCTGTACCTGGGGCAAAGACTTTGTGTTTTCCTGGGGCAAAAGTTCAGGATATCACCAGTTGCTTCCCGAGGCTGTGTGTCAGTCACCAGGGGCTGATACTGTCATTGTTCATGTGGGGTCGAATGACATTATGAAGGGCAGCTCAGAACAGCTGAAGATGGATTTTAAAGAACTGATTGGGTCACTACTTGACACCAACAAACGCCCCATAATATCTGGCCTCTGCCCTCCCTAAATCGTGACATTGAACGGTTCAGCAGACTTTTAGCCCTCCATAACTGGCTACGAGACTATTGCAGCTCTGTGGGTGTAACATTTATTGACAATTTTGATACCTTCTGGAAATAATTTGGGTTCGTGGATCCTTTCACAGCATTATAAGGCTGCGTTGAGACAATGACTTATCAATGACCCAAGTCCAGCTCATTTAATCCCTACCATTGTGTTGCTGAGTTGTCATAATGCTTCAGCAAATGTACATCATCCCAGGGGCGTTGGAAGACACAATGTAAGTAACCTAATTGATGTCCCTCTTACTGCCCTGAATGCCTCTGCTGATCCTACAGCTATTGTATGCAGTAATCATATGCCTATGAACCAGAGTTATACTATTAGCACTGAGGTGGTGTGCCCTAGCAGGAAGTCCACTGTGTGCAGCTCACCCTGCACTAACATAAATAACTCGAGCATGTCTACCTCTGCTAAGCTTCCCATTAAAGCAAGAAAAACAATCAAGCATCCCAGAAAAGTGTTAAAAATAGCCCACGTTAACATATGTAGCATAAGAAACAAGGTTCATGAAATCAATAATTTGCTAGTAACAGATGACATTCATATTCTGACAATCTCTGAAACTCAATTAGATAATACCTTTGATGATACAATGGAAGCAATACATGGTTATAAGATCTACAGAAAATACAGAAAATGCCAAAGGTGGAGGTGTGGCTGTTTATATTCAGAACCACATTCCTGTAAAGCTTAGAGAGGGTCTCATGTTAAATACTGTTGAAGTAATATGGCTACAGGTTCATCTGCCTCACCTAAAGCCCATTCTGGTGGGAAGATGCTATAGACCACCAAGTGCTAACAGTCAGTATCTGGATAATATATGTGGTATCAATAGAGAGCTATACTTTCTGGGTGATTTAAATATTGACTAGCTTTCATCAGGCTGCCCACTCAAGAGAAAGCTTCAAATTGTAACTAGTGCCAGCAACCTCGTTCAGGTTATCAATCAACCTACCAGGTTACAAACAGCACAGGAATGAAAATCATCAACATGTATTGATCACATCTTTACTAATGCTGCAGAAATTTGTTTGAAAGCAGTATCCAAAGCCATCGGATGTAGTGATCACAATATAGTAGCCATATCTAGGAAAACCAAAGTTCCAAAGGCTGGGCCTAATATAGTGTATAAGAGGTCACTCAATAAGTTTTGTAGCAATTCCTATGTTGTTGATGTAAAGAATATTGTTGGTCCGGGGTGTGTAATGAGGAGTAATCAGACGCTGCACTTGACACATTTATGAAATTGCTTATCCCAGTTACTAATAAGCATGCACCCATTAAGAAAATGACTGTAAAAACTGTTAAATCCCCGTGGATTGATGAGGAATTGAAAAATGTTATGGTTGAGAGCGATGAGGCAAAAGAAACCGATTGGCAACAGTACTGCAAATAAAGAATGATAGTAAAAAAAGCTTTGGAGCACCTTAAATTACATTTTGGGCAAAAAGGCTAACTGTTCATTCATTGAATCAGATGGCTCATTCATCACAAAACCCACTGATATTGCCAACTACTTTAATGATTTTGTCATTGGCAAGATTAGTAAACTTAGGCATGACATGCCAGCAACAAACACTGACACTACACATCAAAGTATATCTGACCAAATTATGAAAGACAAGCATTGTAATTTTGAATTCCGTAAAGTAAGTGTGGAAGAGGTGAAAAAATGATTGTTGTCTATCAACAATGACAAGCCACTGGGGTCTGACAACTTGGATGAAAAATGACTTTTGACCGGATACAGTGCTATTTTACAGTAAACAAATTGACAACAGACTTTAAGCACGCTTATAGGGAAGGACATTCAACAAGCACAGCACTTACACAAATGACTGATGATTGGCTGACATAAATTAAAAAAGATTGTGGGGGCTGTTTTGTTAGACTTCAGTGCGGCTTTTGACATTATCGATCATAGTCTGTTGCTGGAAAAACTTGTTTACACCCGCTGCTATATTGTGGATAAAGAGTTACCTGTCTAACAGAACACAGAGGGTGTTCTTTAATGGAAGCCTCTCCAAAAAAAATCCAGGGAGAATCAGGAATTCCCCAGGGCAGCTGTCTAGGCCCCTTACTTTTTTCGATCTTTACTAATGATATGCCACTGGCTTTAAGTAAAGCCAGTGTGTCTATGTATGCGGATGACTCAACACTATACACGTCAGCTACCACAGCGACTGAAATGACTGCAACACTTAACAAAGAGCTGCAGTTAGTTTCAGAATGGGTGGCAAGGAATAAGTTAGTCCTAAATATTTCAAAAACTAAAAGCATTGTATTTGGGACAAATCATTCACTAAACCCTAAACCTCAACTAAATCTTGTAATGAATAATGTGGCAATTGAGCAAGTTGAGGAGACTAAACTGCTTGGAGTAACCCTGGATTGTAAACTGTCATGGTCAAAACATATTGATACAACAGTAGCTAGGATGGGGAGAAGTCTGTCTATAATAAAGCACTGCTCTGCCTTCTTAACAGCACTATCAACAAGGCAGGTCCTACAGGCCCTAGTTTTGTCGCACCTGGACTATTGTTCAGTCGTGTGGTCAGGTGCCACAAAGAGGTACTTAGGAAAATTGCAATTGGCTCAGAACAGGGCAGCACGGCTGGCCCTTGGCTGTACACAGAGAGCTAACATTAATAATATGCATGTCAATCTCTCCTGGCTCAAAGTGGAGGAGAGATTGACTTCATCACTACTTGTATTTGTGAGAGGTATTGACATGTTGAATGCACCAAGCTGTCTGTTTGAACTACTGGCACACAGCTCGGATACCCATGCATACCCCACAAGACATGCCACCAGAGGTCTCTTCACAGTCCCCAAGTCCAGAACAGACTATGGATGGCGCACAGTACTACATAGAGCCATGACTACATGGAACTCTATTCCACATCAAGTAACTCATGCAAGCAATAAAATTAGATTTAAAAAACAGATAAAAAATACACCTTCTGGAACAGCGGGGACTGTGAAGCAACACAAACATAGGCACAGACACATGCATACAAAGACACGATAACATACGCACTATACACACACGTACACATGGATTTTGTGTTGTAGATATGTGGTAGTAGAGTAGGGGCCTGAGGGAACACACTTAATATGTTATGAAATCTGTTGTGAATGTATTGGAATGTTTTTACAAATGTATAACTGCCTTAATTTTGCTGGACCCCAGGAAGAGTAGCTGCTGCCTTGGCAGAAGCTAATAGGGATTCATAATAAATACAAATACAAATACTTATGTGATGTACACAAATATGTATGGTAATATTTTTGATGTTTTACTTTGTTTGTTATTTTATGGAGCCATCCCTTGAATCATTTTCTAGGCCTCCCAAGTATTTGCATTTAAAGTAATATATATGATTACTGCCGCTAGGGGGACTGTGACGTCAATGGGGAGCGTTAGTGGGATCGTGAGGTCTTGGATGTTGCTTCTTCAATCTTGGAGAATGCCTACTACTGAATGGTCCTAACTTTTCATCATTTCACCCTGTTAATTCAGGTATGTAATGTGCAAAAGCGCAATATGATTCACGAAATATTGAGATAACATGGTTAACTGCATAGTCCATGAGTTTGGTGATGTTTGAAGGCAATTGAAGTGAGTTCTAACCGAGTGAAAAACTGGTTGGTATTTTCTCCATTGTAAGTAATGGAGGTTTGCTAGGTTGCTAAAGGTTTACATGAAAGAGAAGGGATTAAGATGGCGTCCAAAGCTTTTGTACTTTTTTTCAACAATGTTTTAGATCCTATTTGTTAAATTTTCTATGAACAAAGGCTCAGTTTAGTCCAGGTAATATATGTAAATATATAGGGCGGCAGGTAGCTTAGTGGTTAAGAGCATTGTGCCAGTAACCGAAAGGTCACTGGTTCTAATCCCCGAGCCGACTAGGTGAAAATTCTGTCGATGTGCCCTTGAGCAAGGCACTTAACTCTAATTGCTCCTGTAAGTCGCTCCAGAGCGTCTGCTAAATGACTAAAATGTAAATATGTGATGTCATGATAAAATGTGTTGTGTTAATAATTGTAAGAAAATAGCATTTTACAGTTTGCTAGCTTTATGCTGTCCAAATGTAGCTTTGCTAAGCGCTCGCTAGCTCTAAGTTAGTGGGTTTCAGCTATTGTTAGCTTACTTGTTAATGGTTTAGAAGGTAATGGTTGTAGCATTTTTTAGCACAGGCCTCCAGTCATTTGTAGCATTTGGAAATTGACACTACTAGCACAGTTTCAAGTTTCAAGTTTGAATGTCACATGCACAAGTACAGTGAAATGCCATTCTTGCAAACTGAAAACCTGTCACGGATTTAGCCGAGGCTGCTCCTCCTCCTTGCTCGGGCAGGCTTCGGCGTTCGTCGTCCCCGGAGTACTAGCTGCCACCGATCTAGGTTTCAGCAATCATCTAGATTGGTCTGCTTTGTGTACACCTGTTTCCCATTAGTGTTGATGGTTTCCCTTTATAACCCCTGTCTGTCATTCGTTTGTTGTGTGTGATTGTTCTCCGTTTGTTTTCGGCAGGACTGTGAATTGTGATTATTGTTCCTCCCTGTTTTGGAGGTTTTGTTGTTTTGTACTTTTCATTACGTTTATTAGTAAAGTACATCTGCCAGTCTCTCGGTGTCCTGCGCTTGACTTCGTTCACCGCATACACGTTTATCCTGACAAAACCCAACAAAACAATAATCAATAACAATGTATTACTTGAAAAAAACATGAGAAATAAGAATAGGAAATATGAAATACACAATAAGTGAGTTATATATAATGTAATGTAGCCTGTTATGGTACAATGTGATGGTTTTACATGCCAAATAGCTTTTGTTGCTAGATGCTAAATACTACTGATTGAATAGCCTCAGATTATATGCACTATTGATTTGACCATTAGTGAAAGGTAGTATGTGAATGTGTTTGAATGTGTAGATGTATGGCAATAGTTTTTGAACTTGTGACATTTATTTTCGATTCTGAAATATGGAATGTGAAGAAGCAATACTACAATGCAATTGTAATGTGTAATTGATTTTGACATCGAAAAGATAGAAAAATATTAACAAAAGAACAATATTTTTATAAATCTTGGAGAATGCCTACTACTGAACATTACTAACATTTTGCCATCTCATCATTTTACCCTGTTAAAACCCCTAAGGTCGATGTCCGTGCCCGCACACGGAAATCAAATTAGCATAACAAATACTTACAAATCCATACATTTCAACTAGAGAAATTTTTGCATTGGATGGGTCTCAATCCACTGCATCCGCCTATGTAACACTTCCGCATCTGCGGTGAAAGGTGACAGAGCTAGAGCGGTGTTTGTCAGACCATGAGACATCCCAAAGATCAGTCTTCTCACAAAATCGTCTGTAGCGTCCGAATTATTATGACCCCTCTATGGAAAGATTAGACGCTCACAAACACGATGGTGTTCTCCGTTTTGCTCTATGACCCCCATAAGCATCCTGGGACTCGTCTGAAGTCGGTACAGCCGATCTGCCAACTTCTGTCTGTAGCGTCTGAACAGTTTGGACTAGACACTAATATGACCCCTCTATGTAAAGGGAAGACTCTCAAGAACATGTACACGCCCACAGGCCTCACAAGACTCATATGAAGGTCCGGTACCAGTCTAAAAAATGTATGGATGTATACAGTGCATTAGGAAGGTACTGAGACCCCTTGACCTTACCACATTTTGTTAAATCACAGCCTTATTTTAAAATGGATTAAGTGGTGTTTTCCCTCATCACAATACCCCATAATGATGAAGCAAAAACAGGTTTTTATACATTTTTGCAAACGTATCAAAAATAAATAACGGAAATATCACATTTACATAAGTATTCAGACCCTTTACTCAGTACTTTGTTGAAGCACCTTTAGCAGCGATTACAACCTCGAGTCTTCTTGGGTATGACGCTACAAGCTTGGCACACCTGTATTTGGGCAGTTTTTGGGGATCTTTAGAGTCCTTTAGGTGCCTTTTGGCAAACTCCAAGCGGGCTGTCATGTGCCTTTTACTGAGGATTGGCTTCCGTCTGGCCACTACCATAAAGGCTTGATTGGTGGAGTGCTGCAGGGATGGTTGTCCTTCTGGAAGGTTCTCCCATCTCCACAGAGGAACTCTGGAGCTCTGTCAGAGTGACCATTGGGTTCTTGGTCACCTCCCTGACCATGGCCCTTCTCCGCCGATTGTTCAGTTTGGCCCGGCGGCCATCTCTAGGAAGAGTCTTGGTAGGGACAAACTTCTTCCATTTAAGAATGATGGAGGCCACTGTGTTCTTGGGGACCTTCAACGCTGTAGACATTTTTTGGTACCCTTCCCCAGATCTGTGCCTTGAAACAATCCTGTCTCTGAGCTCTATGGACATTTCCTTCGACCTCACGGCTTGGTTTTTGCTCTGACATGCACATGCAATATTTAGTCAACGATCTACACAAAATACTCTGTAATATCAAAGTGGAAGAAAAATTCGAACATTTGTAAAACATAAAAATTAAAACACTAATATATCTTAATTACATAAGTATTCAACCCCACGAGTCAATAGGTGTTAGAACCACCTTTAGCAGCGATTACAGCTGTGAGCCTTTCTGAATAAGTTGCTAACAGTTTTCCACACCTGGACTGTACAACATTTGCCCATTATTCTTTTCAAAATTCTTCAAGCTCTGTCTAATTTGTTGTTGATCATTTCTAGAAAACCATTTTCAGGTCTTGCCATCAGTGGCAGAGCCCCACCTGTTTAGCAAAAAATATATCATTTTTTTCTTTGCCTGTTTTGCATTTTAGATTGGCATTAATATGTGTCACATATCAGTTTGTAAACAATGTAAAAAAAAATAAAAATCATTGAGTTTATAAAGCCGCATACAAACTTGGTCTCTTTTTTGCTTTCTTGAGTAAGGCAGCTCCAAAATGAAAGTGTTTCAGCCTAACCCAGTGCTTTCTGTGGTGGTGGGGCAGCCAGCGGAAAATACGGAGCGTAGGGGTTGGTAATGTTCTCTAGTTGCGCTGTGATTGGCTCAGTGTTCTGTCACTCATGGGGACACTACGTCACCGCAAAATCTAAGGGTAGAGCTCGAAAATTCAAGCCCCTTGGGTGCTGCCTTAGAGTTACATTAGAAGTGCCCATCCAAGAAGGCTCAATCACTAGCCGGCTATTCAGCGGTGTGTGATCCCAAGTCTGGGTTTAAGGGTCTCTTTTCCAAGCTTGAAATGATAAACATTCAACATTGGCCATGCTGTCAATCCAGCATGACTTCTGCCGCGCTCAAAACAACTGGAAACTCGTAACTAGGAAATCTGACTTCAGTGAGTTCAAGACAACTGGGAACTCTGAAAAAATACATTTTGAACGGTCATCCAACTCGGAATTGGAAGTCGGGAACTCGGGCCTCTTTCTACAGCTCCGACCTGAAGATCACTGATGTCATCATGATTCGACCTTGTTTTTTTTTCAGAGTTCCCAGTTGTCTTGAAAGCACCATAAATCCAGAGAATGTAAGACTTTGATGACAAAGTTTGATGACAAAATATGCCCACGAAGGACCGCCGTGCCACCTTCCTGTTCAAGTGACCACAGCACAACAAGGTGAGTCCAAAAATGTATTGTATGCTGCTACATAAATGACGTAATATGCCAGGGAGATATGTATACTGTAGCTAAGAAAGTAATACTAAGTGTATGTTGTGTAGTAAGCTGTTCGTAGCCCATGTGCCTCACCCTAATAATTTGGTCTATTTTCCCCTCATAATTTCACCTACTGTTCTGATTTGGTGGTGCACTATAGCCTGTTTTAGAGGAATGTAATCATCAAATATTGTAAGAGCTTTCTCTGTCTGCTTATATGCCCCCTTTATTTATCCTACAGTTCTGACTTGGTGTACAGGGAGAATACTGTAAGAACGGCCCATGTTCTAAATTCGCTGTACATGTCAAAAGTGCTGAACAAATAGCTATATTGACTACGTCCGTCCTAGCTCGCTCATTAATGTCTTCATCGAAATTACGGATTGCCTCTTATCCACTCATCGTCCCCCTATGCCATAGTTTGTACATCTCAATTGTCAGTAGAAACCACATTTGTTTAAGTAAGTCAGCCACATCAGCTATGTTTTTTTTTTAAAGGCAGTAAATGAGGCTGAATGAACTGTTTCGCTGCCAGACAAGGCTCCGCTGATAGCCAGGTGTAGCAGTGGTAAGGTGTTGGGACTGCTTTTGGGACTCTGCTGTTGGGACAGCTTTATGTAGACCCTAACAGTTTGTGGGCACTGTTTGTCACCGTTATAGTGCAATTAATGTATTGTTTAGTGTTGTGTTGTGTAGTGGCTTTGCTGGCATACATCTAAAACATACATAAAACATTTTGCCCCTCCAAGTTTACATGCTAAAATCGCCACTGCTTGCCATAGATTTTCAAGCAGATTTAAGTCAAAACTGTAACTCGGCCACTCTGGAACGTTCACCATCTTCTTGGTAAGACACTCCAGCGTAGATTTGGCCTGGTGTTTTAGGTTATTGTCCTGGTGAAAGGTGAATTCATCTCCCAGTGTCTGGTGGAACGCAGACTGAACCAGGTTTTCCTCTAGGATTTTGCCTGTGCTTAGCTCCATTCCGTTTATTTTTTAATCCTGAAAAACTCCCCAGTCCTTAACGATTACAAGCATACCCATAACATAATGTAGCCACCACTATGCTTGAAAATATGGAGAGTGGAACTCAGTAATGTGTTTTATTGGATTTGCTCCAAACATAACACTTTGTATTCAAGACAAAAAAGTGAATTGCTTTGCCACATTTTTTTCAGTATTACTTTAGAATGCATGTTTTGGAGTATCTTTATTCTGTACAGGGTTCCTTCGTTTCACTCTTCTCAATTAGGTTAGTATTGTGGAGTAACTACAATGTTATTGATCCACCCTCAGTTGTCTCCTATCACAGCCATTAAACTCTGTAACTGTTTTAAAGTCCCAATTGGCCTCATGGTGAAATCCCTGAGTGGTTTCCTTCCTCTCCGGCAACTGAGTTAGGAAAGATGCCTGTATCTCTGTAGTGACGGTGTATTCAGTGGTGGAAAAAGTACCCAATTGTCATACTTGAGTAAAAGTATAGATACCTTAATAGAAAGCGAAAGTCACACAGTAAAATACTACTTCAGTAAAAGTCTGAAAGTATTTGTTTTTAAATATACTTAAGTATCAAAAGTATATGTAATTGCTAAAATATACTTAAGTATCAAAAGTAAAAGTAGAAATCATTATAAGGTCCTTATATTAAGCAAACCAGACAGCACCATTTTCTTTTTTTTCTTTTTATTTACGGATAGCCAGGGGTACACTCCAACAGTGAGACATCATTTACAAATGAAGCATGTCTGTTTAGTAAATCTGCCAGATCAGAGGCAGTAGGGATGACCTAGGATATTATTTTGAAAAGTGCGTGAATTGGACTATTTTCCTGTCCTGCTAAGCATTAAAAATGCAACAAGTACTTTCTTAATATTTTCTTTTGGAATGTAGTGAAGTAAAAGTTGTCAAAAATACACTGCTCAAAAAAAATAAAGGGAACACTTAAACTACACAATGTAACTCCAAGTCAATCACACTTCTGTGAAATCAAACTGTCCACTTAGGAAGCAACACTGATTGACAATAAATGTCACATGCTGTTGTGCAAATGGAATAGACAACAGGTGGAAATTATAGGCAATTAGCAAGACACCCCCAATAAAGAAGTGGTTCTGCAGGGGGTGACCACAGACCACTTCTCAGTTCCTATGCTTCCTGGCTGATGTTTTGGTCACTTTTGAATGCTGGTGGTGCTTTCACTCTAGTGGTAGCATGAGACGGAGTCTACAACCCACACAAGTGGCTCAGGTAGTGCAGCTCATCCAGGATGGCACATCAATGCGAGCTGTGGGAAGAAGGTTTGCTGTGTCTGTCAGCCTAGTGTCCAGAGCATGGAGGCACTACCAGGAGACAGGCCAGTACATCAGGAGACGTGGAGGAGGCCATAGGAGGGCAACAACCCAGCAGCAGCACCGCTACCTCCGCCTTTGTGCAAGGAGGAGCAGGAGGAGCACTGCCAGAGCCCTGCAAAATGACCTCCAGCAGGCCACAAATGTGCATGTGTCTGCTCAAACGGTCAGAAACAGACTCCATGAGGGTGGTATGAGGGCCCGACGTCCACAGGTGGGGGTTGTGCTTACAGCCCAACACCGTGCAGGACGTTTGGCATTTGCCAGAGAACACCAAGATTGGCAAATTCGCCACTGGCGCCCTGTGCTCTTCACAGATGAAAGCAGGTTCACACTGAGCACATGTGACAGATGTGACAGAGTCTGGAGACGCCGTGGAGAACGTTCTGCAGCCTGCAACATCCTCCAGCATGACCGGTTTGGCGGTGGGTCAGTCATGGTGTGGGGTGGCATTTCTTTGGGGGGCCGCACAGCCCTCCATGTGCTCGCCAGAGGTAGCCTGACTGCCATTAGGTACCGAGATGAGATCCTCAGACCCCTTGTGAGACCATATGCTGGTGCGGTTGGCCCTGGGTTCCTCCTAATGCAAGACAATGCTAGACCTCATGTGGCTGGAGTGTGTCAGCAGTTCCTGCAAGAGGAAGGCATTGATGCTATGGACTGGCTCGCCCGTTCCCCAGACCTGAATCCAATTGAGCACATCTGGGACATCATGTCTCGCTCCATCCACCAACGCCACGTTGCACCACAGACTGTCCAGGAGTTGGCGGATGCTTTAGTCCAGGTCTGGGAGGAGATCCCTCAGGAGACCATCCGCCACCTCATCAGGAGCATGCCCAGGCATTGTAGGGAGGTCATACAGGCACGTGGAGGCCACACACACTACTGAGCCTCATTTTGACTTGTTTTAAGGACATTACATCAAAGTTGGATCAGCCTGTAGTGTGGTTTTCCACTTTAATTTTGAGGGTGACTCCAAATCCAGACCTCCATGGGTTGATACATTTGATTTCCATTGATAATTTTTGTGTGATTTTGTTGTCAGCACATTCAACTATGTAAAGAAAAAAGTATTTAATAACATTATTTCATTCATTCAGATCTAGGATGTGTTGTTTAAGTGTTCCCTTTATTTTTTTGAGCAGTGTATAAATAGTAATATATAGCACAGATACCCAAAAAAACTGTTTTTACTTAAGTACTTTACACCACTGGGTGTATTGATACACCATCCAAAGTGTAATTAATAACTTCACCATGCTCAAAGAGATTCAATGACTGCTTTTTTTTTTTTTTTTTTACCAAAAGGTGTCCTTCTTTGCGAGGCATTGGAAAACCTCCCTGGTCTTTGTGGTTAATTCTGTGTTTGAAAATAACTGCTCGACTGAGGGACCTTACAGATAATTGATGAGGTAATCATTCAAAAATCATGTTAAACAAATTTTTACTCCTGAACTTATTTAGGCTTACCATAACAAAGGTGTTGAATACTTACTGACTCAAGACATTTCCCCTTTTAATTTTTAATTAATTTGTAAACATTTCAAAAAACATAATTCCACTTTGACATAAAGGGGTTTTGTGTGTAGGCCAGTGACAAACAATCTCAATTGAAGCCATTTTAAATGCAGGCTGTAACACAACAAAATGTGGAAAAAGCCAAGGGGTGTGAATACTTTCTGAAGGCACTGTGTGTAAATGAGATTTTTAGAAACATTTCTTAAAATATGTTTTTATTTTGTCATTATGGGGTATTGTGTGTAGATGGGTGAGAGAAAAAATAGATTTAATCAATTTTGAATTTAGTCTGTAACACAACAACATGTGGAATAGGTCAAGGGGTATGAATACTATCTCAAGGCACTGTACCAGACCTGCGTTCAAATACATATGTATTTGAGTATTTTTTATTTCAATAATTTTTTCTGTGCATTTGAGTATATTAAAATCCACAACCCAAAACAAGTACTTTTATTTGAGTATTTGAATGGTTATTTTTTTAAATAAATAGTCGACCAAATTGTATTTGAAAGTTCAAATACTTATTTCAAATATTATTTTCAAATACCTGGGTTAAACACATGGGAGTGTACTTGAGTAAGTGTATTTGAGTATTTTCAAATACTTTCCAAGTGTATTTCCAAATACATTCCACTATTCAACTACATTTATTTTTTTCAAATAAAGGTTATCTGAATACTTGTTTTGAAATGTTTGATAAGTAATTGAAATACCTGAAATAGTATTTGAAACCAGGTCTGGTATCTACAGTAAGTGTTGTGTGAAAATACATTTCTAACCTTCCTTTTACCATCCCTTTATTGCGCCACCATGTTAGTGATTTGTAGTCCTCCCCCAGAGCTGCATCTCCCTGTCAGTTGCATCAGTTCACTAATGCTCTCTCACATCACCACAGGGACGGTGCAATTTAAGGGGTATTCAAGGCTCCTGAGTCCTGCTACTGCAAATAAATTGGTCTCTATTTCCTTGACATCTGGCCTTTTACAAAGATACATTATTTGATATTTTTTAGCTTTACCACTAGTTAGTTATGTTAGTCTGTCTGCTCATCCATCCTCATCTGTCTTCCTCTCCCTCTCCCCCCCTCTCTCTGTCTCTCTCTCTTCCATCTCCCTGTTTTCTTCCCTGTCTGTCCCCCTTTCTTTTTTTCTGTTTCTTTTTTTTGTCCCCCTTTCTTACTCTTTCATCATCATCTCTCTTTCTCTGCCTGTCCCATTTTTTATCTACCAGTATCTTATCTTATTCTCTCTCTCTCTCTCTCTCTCTCTCTCTCTCTCTCTCTCTCTCTCTCTCTCTCTCTCTCTCTCTCTCTCTCTCTCTCTCTCTCTCTCTCTCTCTCTCTCTCTCGTCGTAGACAGTGCAAAAGCATGGCTGCCCTTGTTGCTGTGCATGTAGGGTTTCTTTATGTGTGGTTTGCCCATGTCTGTTTTAGTGTGGAGCTGTGTGTGCACACGTGTGTGGGGTGGGTGCTCCTGCCTCAAGCATGTTGTTGTGTGTGGTATGTTAGTGCACTCAACAGTGTGTGTTATGAACTTGGCTGAATGCTCACGCCTGAGTCTCCTCTGACTATGCAAACACTGACACACTCACACTTGTACACATGGATAATTCCCATGCATCTCTCCCTTATCTCCCCCGTCTCCAGCGCTCCCTCCCTCTTCTTTTCATCTCCCTCTCTTTTCCACCATCCACCAGATGGCTGACCCATCTGCTCCCTCTCTCTTTCCCTCTCTCTCCACCTCCATCTCTTTTCCCATAACTCCATGTTTCATATGATAGAGATCCAAGCTCTCCTGTACACAGGATCCTCCATCACTGTCTGGAGCAGTGGCGGCTGGCCGATAGAGGGCGCTAGGCGCCGCCCCCTTAAATAAAATTATTTTTTTTTTTAATAAAAAATAAAAATAATAATAATAATAATAAAAACATCAGTATGTCAATATTTGTGTGTTTGAAATATGGAATGCACACAGTAATATGTGTAAGATATGATAGAAAATAATATTCGTAACCTTTCCTCTGCCTGTCAAACGCCCGTCAGCTCTGGGCGATACAGAAAGTGCCCCGAGGAGGCGGGTCTACGTAGCAGTTAAGCCAATTGCTAATTTAAGATATGAATGTATGACATAAAATGTAGCTAATCAGCGATTTTAATTCGAATCCAAGGAGGGCGATTATTTTATCGCCCCAAGCTCGCCCCTGATAAAATAAGGACCGGGCTCCAGTGGCGCCATTTTTACTAGACGACAATGGCGAACGCACAAGCGTTACTCCTCCAAGACCCAACCCTAACTCGGTGAAATCTCTCCTCCAAGATCCGTTTGAGAGGAGAACTTTGTCAGAGAAAGTTCGGGTGAAAGAGCTGGGCCCAGATCAACCTGACCTCTCAATCAGACAGCAGGCTAGCGAGAAAGGGAAGCAGTATATGCGCGGCTTCTCCCGTAGCTGGTACACCAGGAAGGCTTGGCTAGCTGGGTGCACTGATGCTAATGCTTTATTTTGCTTTCCGTGCTTGCTTTTTAAAACGACGGGTCAGATTCAGCATGGACAGGTACCGGAGTGAGGGATATGAAGCACCTGTCAGAGAAGGTAAAGAAACATGAGAACACCAGGGCACACATGGACAACTCTGTAAAGCTAGCTGTATTAGGAAGGGTGAACATTGCTACGCAGCTGGATGACGGCCACAGGATTGCGGTGAGGAAACACAATGAGGAGGTGGATAAAACAGGCACATTCTATCCAAAATTATCGATTGTGTGAAGTTCTGTGGGGCTTTTTGAGTTGGCCTTGCGTGGGCACGAGGAGACTGACTCCTCGGACAACCCCGGCATTTTCCGGGGCTTAGTGGATTTTGTTGCCTCCCTCGACAGTGTGCTGGAGGAGCACCTGAAGACAGCTACCGTTACACAACACTGTGTACGAGTACAGGGATGACCTCCTAACGTGTTTCCAGACCATCAGAGACTCTGGGAACTTTGATGCCCCGACTGTCAGAGAGGCGGGGGCTTTGTGAGGATGCTCGAAGACGAGGCTTTCTGTTTTTTCCTGGCACTGTTCCACAAGATCATGCCAAATGTGGACATGCTTTTCAGCCAGCTGCAGAAGAGGAACATCGACCCTGTCTTCATTAAAGCACTTGTCCAGAGGTTCACAGAAAGCATGCTAACAATCAGGTAAATAACTATATATACTATTGGCTGATAAAGATGCTGTTAGAAAGATGAATAGTTCACTTACAACAGTTTAAAAGCCTAAATGTGTCTGGTCATCAAAGTGAGTGATTATCATAGAGCCGTCACAATTATATTTGTTTTAGTATTTTAAAAGGAAAGAGAAGACATTTACATTACATTTTAGTCATTTAGCAGACGCTCTTATCCAGAGCGACTTACAGTTAAGAGTGCATACATTTTTTCATACTGGCCCCCGTGGGAAACGAACCCACAACCCTGGCGTTGCAAGCGCCATGCTCTACCAACTGAGCTACACGGGACCACATTAGTTTTGGCAAGATCTGAAAAAAGAAGTTGGTGGAGTGCAACCCTCAAACATTGAAGAATTACAGCAGTTTGCTGCTGAAGAATGGGCCAAATTGCCAGCAGAAAAGGTGCAGCAAGCTCATTGATGTCTACAATAAGCATATGTTGGCAGCTATCTTGGCCAAAAGCTGTGCAACCAAGTACTAGCTCCAGGGTGCCAATAATTTAGTCCATGACATTTGTCTATATTTTCTAAATTACAATTGTAAACTTAAGTTTACAGAAATATAATTAAAGGTGTGGAGACCCATTTTTTTCCTCTCAAATTTCAACTGATTTTAGAAGAAATAGGGAATTATTTAAGAAAAGCCCAAGGGTGCCAATATATTTGGACACAACTGTATGCCTTCAGTCTAATTGGAATGTATGGCAGTAGAGTTGTTTGTATTTCTCCCTAACCAAAATGGCTGCCATTAGGATACCATTCAGGATTTTTTTTCACCTGTGTTACCACGACAATCACGCCAAATGAGCATTGCATTTGTGTGCTCCTTCAGTGTGAATGCGAAATTTGATATGGGTCACATGTAAAACTGATACATAATTGATACAGATTTACGGTATGTTGCCTATATATTACTATATACCGGTATTGATGCACAGACCAGTTTGGGTTTTTACTTTACCTTCTATAACGGTATTTCAATGTTTGGTTTGTTAAATGTGGTAATGCCACTCCGCCATGTGTAACGTCCGTTTTTCTAGTTTACTCCGCAATTTGGGTCGTCTCTCTCCCTCTCTCACCAAGTACCACCCCGTCACTCAAGGAGCGCAGTTGTTGTTACTCGACCACGAGAACAAGTGTTTGTCCAAAAAGACACAATCAGACGTTGATAATAATGCAGGAAAGTACTACACAGTTTGTAATAATTATTCAGGTGTCCACCAGGTCAATTTCTAGAAGAGGCCTAGTTGTTATTGAAGATTAACTTTATTGCTAAGTGCACAGCAGAACAAAAATTATGTTGCATCCCTCTCACAAATGTAATAGAAAAAGGCTTTAAAACGTAATAACATCAGTTAATTATGTACATCACAGGTTAAAAGCAGTTACTAGACATAGTTTGTGTGTATATACACACTATCTGTCTGTCTGTCTGTCTGTCATATATATATATATATATATATATATATATATATATATATATATATATATATATATATATATATATATATATATATATATATAAAAGTCACTGGTTGTGTGTTGAGGGGGAATTACAGTGAGCTAAGAAGTCTGATTGCAAGTTATCAAATTAAACTTTATTTTTTGGACCCAGGGCCTCAATTCCCTCTTTGTGTGGGGACAGCGCATCTGACGAGCAGCAACAGCCCATCAAGCGACGGAGGATGCTGGGACCAGGAGAACAACAGAGGTTGGCTATAGAGGTAAGTTGTGATGTAATTGTCAGTGTTTCCCCATAGAACTTTTTTCAGGCCTGGTAGTATGTAGCCAAAACCCTGAACAATCAGCACCTTGGTAATCATATACTTGAGTTGGACATAGGCATGTGTCAGTCAGGATCACTTGCATCAAAATAGCTTAATTGCAAATTAAAGCTGATGATGTATCTTTTACAGGTATGTGATACCATCCTGAGTCATGCCAAAGAGAGGTTCTCCTTCACCCAGCACCTCATCAGCGCAACACTATTGCACGGAGAGTTGTTCCCACAACACAGTGTGAAGTTCCCGATACAGCGCTTGAAACAACCGTGGAGGCGTACCCCATGTTGAACAAGGCCAAGCTCAAAACCGAACTGTCCCTCATCTATGAGAACAGTGAGTTCAAGGCTTGTAGTGGTGCAGTGCCCCTGTACCAGTTCTTCATGGAGAACAACCTTCAGAGCACTTTCACAGAGACTGCCAGCCTCCTCAAGATCCTCATCACCACACCCATGACAACTGCTGAGTCAGAAAGGTGCTTCTCTACACTGAAAAGGATCAAGACCTTCCTGAGAAACAGCATGACACAGGATCGCCTGAACGCTCTGGCCATGCTCTCCATGGAGAAGAAACTTGTCAGGGACATTCCTGACTTTAATCAAAGGGTCATTGAGAGGTTTGCCACTCAGAAGGACAGACGGGCAAAATTCCTGTACAAATAAGATGACAGACACACACACACAGAGCAGCTCTGGCCGCATGTTTCTTTGTATATAGTTGACCTTAGCATAAAAAATCCAGTTATATATGGTACTCTAGAAAGTCTTAATAGTGTCTTTGCTAATATTACTGTATATATGTTGTTTTGTATCAATTAATTGTTGCAGTTCTGGAGCACATTAACAATTAGTCACATTTAGTATGATCATAAAATACTGTATGCTATTCTTCCAGTCAAAGGTTTGAGTTCATCCACTTGATATCCATTTCTATATTATACATCCTTTTATACAGTGTAAGATTTCCTATAAACTTTATAATAATTTCATGTTATTGTCCACTTTCCACTCTGTTCTGACAGCATGCCTGTTGCGTTGCCTGTTTACTACCAATGGTAAAAAGTTCACTTTAAATGCAAATGAAAGGCTTGGGTTTGTGTAATATGTTTTTGTGTAAGAATGCCTCAACTTTTTAATATTGGCATTAAATAATTACTGAATGTTTCACTGAGCACTGCTGTCCTGCAGTTTGTGTTAAAATATATCGCGATGGTTACAGGAAAAAAAAAGTATGGCACAGCCCCCACCGAGAATATTTTTCACCAGCCGCCACTGGTCTGGAGTCATTTACTTGCTCCAACTTGGCTTATCTTGGACCAGTGGGGTTGGCTTATCTTGGTACAATGTGTGTGTGGGTGGGTGGGTGTGTGTGTGTACTGTGCACGTGCCCGTATATGGCTATACCCTGGTTCACCTCAGGGCTATTGTGCTGTAATCATAAGGCAGTGGAGTCCTAGCTCATCTCTGTATTTGAGGCTCTGTCACCTTCCTTTTATACATAGCTAAAGGCTGTGATGTCACGAGAGGCTGTGTCCTGGAGGGACGTTACATCCCCCTGAGGTGGCTGCAAACCCAGACAGCTATGGCTCCATCTGCTGGTATGGTCGGGAACTCCACCCCTCTATGGCCAATCTTCCCACGCAGCTGAAACAAATGAGGAGCTGATGAGCTGAAGGTTGGGGAAGGGAAGAGACACAGTCTCCAACCTGGGCTCTCTGGAGAACAAGAGTGCTGCACGTCCACTTCCATGAGGAATATAAGGATTTGGAGATACTTACCTTTGGGAAATACTCACCTTTGGATATATGCACCTGTGGAAATACGTGAGAGACATTTGGAAGGACTTTTTTGCTGGGTTGGCCACTAGCTGCAACGTGGACTACAGTAAGGCTGGGGAAAAAGTTATCTGAGCGAGTGAGAATTATGATTTTGGATGTGGAAGAGACATCCCTGAACTGTTAACCCTTAAAGAGCCACAAGAGAACAGAATTTTGTTATATTTTCGATTAATTTCCCAAGACCTATAATAAAATCCTTGTTTTGTTTGAACCTTGTCTCCTTGCACTACTTGAGCAATCCCGCTGAAAGCTGTGTAGCCTCTCGTGACGTCACAGATGGTGGAGAATACAGGCACGCTCAAGCGTTAATAGTGCATGTCAGAGGAGGATACCGAAGGTTTGATCACCCAGTTTTCCAAGCTGGCCGTAGGCTCCCCGCCGACTGAAATGGAGGACATATTGAAAGCCCTTGTTGCTGGCCAGCAAGCCCAGATGCAAGCAAACGTGGCTCTCTTGGAGGAGCAAAAGAAAGCCAACCTTCTGAAGGCAGAGGAATTGCAGTTGCAGAGACAGAGGGTGGTCCAAAATACCCGCCCAATAAAGGCAAGTGACTTTATATCTAAGATGGGAGCTACCGATGACATTGAGGCATACCTGCATGCATTTGAGGCCACGGCCACTAGGGAAGCCTGGCCCAAGCAACAGTGGGTTGGTCTGTTAGCCCCCTTTCTAACCGGGGAATCGCTGAATGCTGTCCGGGACCTGGGCCCTGACCAGGTTACTGACTATGATGCCCTGAAGTCTGAGATCCTCAGCAGATATGGACTCACAAAGTTTGGTATGGCCCAGCGCTTTCACAGCTGGACCTTCCAACCAGACCAACCTCCTCGGGCGCAGATGCATGAACTTGTCCGAATCGCAAGGAAATGGCTGGATCCGCAGAGGAATACAGCAGCGGCGGTGGTGGGAGGCCGTTGTGGTGGATCGTTACCTCACGCGCCCTGCCTTATGAGGCAAAACGGTTCATCAGTCAACAGGCCTTGACCACGGCTGATCTGACCGTGGAAGCTGTGGAAAAGTACCAGGCCACAGCGGAGATGCTGAATGCTTCCCCGAAAAGACCCCAGGAGTGCGGCCCCACCACAAATGGGAAGAACCCGTCCAAAGGACCCCAAGGTCTCGAACCCAGCCACGTCAGGACTTATCCCGGCTCCAGGGGGAGCCAGAAACCAGGCGGGTCCAAGAAGAGTACACCAGGAGGGGGAAACTCGACAGTGTTACCGGTGTGGGGAGATGGGACATATCTCCTGGCAGTGTGGGAAACCAGCCGATGAACCTATGCCCACTGCGGAGTCCTCCAGCTCAGCACCCACACACCGTTTTGCCTCGCTCTTGGGAGTCGTAGATGGCGGCCCAGATCGACCCCCCCACCTGCCCGGTAACTGTGAATCACCATGATGTGGAGGCCTTACTGGATTCTGGTAGCCGGGCCACCCTGGTGCGTAAGGATTTGGTGGGCCCAACGTGTCTGACCCCGGGGAAAGTCCTCCCAGTTTCCTGTGTCCATGGGGACACCAGAGAATACCCCATTACTGAACTTACAATGACCAGCACACGGGGAACCATACACACGACTGGGCGGGGGTGGTTGATTCCCTCCCCGTCCCTGTCCTAATTGGACGAGACTGCCCAGCCTTTTACCCACTCTGGAGAGAGTCTCAGGAGAGGATAACCCGAGTACCTCGGAAACGGAGAGGCAAGACTCATCCTGGGAAGGCTCCGGTGCAATCCTCCGAGTTACTCACTCCCGCCCGGGCTCTGATAGGGATGGCAGGTGCCCAGACCGACACAGAGACGGAGCTACAGAATCTGGACAAAGAACTGTCTGGTCTGAAGGGGACCGCTGAGAGGTATCGTTTGTTAAAGCAACAGTTAGACATGAAGACAGAAGAGTTAGATATCCTCCAGGCTAAACTCCAACAGAGCTCCTTCCCTAAGCAACAGGAGGAGCTGGAGAGGCTGCGCAGGACCATCGAGGAGTGTGAGGAGACCCTGCGCAGGAGTAAGGAGGTCCAGAAGAAGGCAGAGGAGAAGTACAAGGTGTTGGAGAACAAGATGAAGAATGCGGAGGCAGAGAGAGAGAAGGAACTGAAAGCTGCTCAACAGAAGCTAAACTCTGCTAAAACCAAGGCTGATGCGTTCAGTAAGAAACTCAAGGAGAGACAACAGGAGGCTGAGTCCCTGGTCCTAGAGTTGGAGGAGTTGAAGAGAGAGCAGTCTGGCAAGCACCACGGCAATGCGGACGCCCTCTCCCGGCGTGATGCCTTCTTCGCTGCCTTTACCCGACGAGGACGTCGATCCCGAGGAGGGGGATGTGTGATGTCACGAGAGGCTGTGTCCTGGAGGGACGTTACATCCCCCTGAGGTGGCTGCAAACCCAGACAGCTATGGCTCCATCTGCTGGTATGGTCGGGAACTCCACCCCTCTATGGCCAATCTTCCCACGCAGCTGAAACAAATGAGGAGCTGATGAGCTGAAGGTTGGGGAAGGGAAGAGACACAGTCTCCAACCTGGGCTCTCTGGAGAACAAGAGTGCTGCACGTCCACTTCCATGAGGAATATAAGGATTTGGAGATACTTACCTTTGGGAAATACTCACCTTTGGATATATGCACCTGTGGAAATACGTGAGAGACATTTGGAAGGACTTTTTGCTGGGTTGGCCACTAGCTGCAACGTGGACTACAGTAAGGCTGGGGAAAAGTTATCTGAGCGAGTGAGAATTATGATTTTGGATGTGGAAGAGACATCCCTGAACTGTTAACCCTTAAAGAGCCACAAGAGAACAGAATTTTGTTATATTTTCGTTAATTTCCCAAGACCTATAATAAAATCCTTGTTTTGTTTGAACCTTGTCTCCTTGCACTACTTGAGCAATCCCGCTGAAAGCTGTGTAGCCTCTCGTGACGTCACAAGGCCTACTGAGAGGTTTCTGACTGACAGGTGAGCAAAAGGCACCAGATACACTTAGAGACACACAAGTACACACACACACACACGGATACAGACACACACACACACAAATGCAGACACACACACACGGATACAGACACACACACACGAATGCAGACACACACACACACATAGACACACACATAGACACTCACACGGATACAGACACACACACATTCGGATACAGCCATACACACACACACTCAGATACAGAAATACACACACAATTAGCCCGAGGTGAAGGGAGGTACAGGATACGAGAGAGAGAGCGCGAGAGAGAGAGCGCAAGAGAGAGAGCGCGAGAGAGAGAGCGAGAGCGAGCGTAAGAGAGAGAGAGCGAGAGAGAGAGAGAGAGAGCGAGAGAGATAGAGAGAGAGGCAGACAAGAAGAGAGGCAGACAAGAAGAGAGGCAGACAAGAAGAGAGGCAGACAAGAAGAGAGGCAGACAAGAAGAGAGGCAGACAGAGAGACAGACAGACAGACAGACAGAGAGACAGACAGACAGACAGACAGAGAGACAGACAGACAGACAGACAGACAGACAGACAGACAGACAGACAGACAGACAGACAGACAGACAGACAGACAGACAGACAGACAGACAGAAATAATAATATAATAATAATATGCCCTTTAGACAGAGAGACGGACAGGAACACAGACAGACAGGAGGACAGAGAGAGACAGACAGACAGGCATGGAGAGAACATACAAATACTCCCATTCAAAGACATCAATAAACAGACATCAATAAACATAAAACAATACACATACATCAATATACATACATCAATACACATACATCAATACACAAGCCGAGCACCAACACAGACATACAAAACACAGACAGACACATAATTATAAAACCACTCATCACACACACCCACATACTCTCACACCAGTAAATAGCACTGCTTGGTATAGCAACTGCTCGGCATTCGACCGCAAGGTGCTACAGAGGGTAGTGCGTACGGCCCAGTACATCACTGTGGCCGAGCTTCCTGCCTCCAGGACCTCTATACCAGGACCTCTATACCAAATTGTCAAAGACTCCAGCCCCCCAATTCATAGACTGTTCTCTCTGCTACCGCACTGCAAGCGATACTGGAGCACCAAGTCTGGAACCAAAAGGATCCTTAACAGCTTCTACCCCCAAGCCATAAGACTGTTGAACAGATAATCAAATGGCTACCTGGACTATTTGCATTGACCGCCTTATTTTATTGTTATTTATTCTTATTTTTTGCACTAACTCTCTTGCACAAGCTCAAACTCACTGGACTCTAACCACATACACACACACACAAGGACACACACACACAAAACACACACACACACACATGTATTCACATTCCTTCACACTCTTCACATACGTTTGTTATCTATTACCTCTACTAACCTGTACCCCTGCACATTGACTCGGTACCGGTACCGCTTGTATATAGCCTCGCTATTGTTATTTTATTGTGATACAATTTTTCATTTAGTTTATTTAGCAAATGTTTCTTATTTACTTTTTTAAAACTCTGCATTGTTGGTTAAGGGCTCGTAAGTAAGCATTTCACGGTAAGGTCTACAATTGTATTTTATTTTATTTGTTTTGAGGTGTGGACTCGAGTCACAAATTTGATGACTTGAGACTTAACTTGATATAAAATCAAATAACTTGAGACTTGATTTGGAGCCTCAAGACTCGGGACTCAACTTTGACTTGAGACTGATGACTTGAAATTATCTGGCCAGGTTTTGTTACGGTTTGTCACTCATTTTGTGGCACAGAGTCTCCGTGGATTACTATCCACGCAGCCAGAGACAGTATAGCACTTGCAATAAAATGAACAAACATTTACTGTATACCTTTGCTTATACGATCTGGTCACAAACATACAGTGAGGGAAAAAAGTATTTGAACCCCTGCTGATTCTGTACGTTTGCCCACTGACAAAGACATGATCAGTCTATCATTTTAATGGTAGGTTTATTTGAACAGTGAGAGACAGAATAACAACAAAAAAATCCAGAAAAACGCATGTCAAAAATGTTATAAATTGATTAGCATTTTAATGAGGGAAATAAGTATTTGACCCCCTCTCAATCAGAAAGATTTCTGGCTCCCAGGTGTCTTTTATACAGGTAACGAGCTGAGATTAGGAGCACACTCTTAAAGGGAATGCTCCTAATCTCAGATTGTTACCTGTATAAAAGACACCTGTCCACAGAAGCAATCAATCAATCAGATTCCAAACTCTCCACCATGGCCAAGACCAAAGAGCTCTCCAAGGATGTCAGGGACAAGATTGTAGACCTACACAAGGCTGGAATGGGCTACAAGACCATCGCCATGCAGCTTGGTGAGAAGGTGACAACAGTTGTTGCGATTATTCGCAAATGGAAGAAACACAAAACAACTGTCAATCTCCCTCGGCCTGGGGCTCCATGCAAGATCTCACCTCGTGGAGTTGCAATGATCATGAGAACGGTGAGGAATCAGCCCAGAACTACACGGGAGGATCTTGTCAATGATCTCAAGGCAGCTGGGACTATAGTCACCAAGAAAACAATTGGTAACACACTATGCCGTGAAGGACTGAAATCCTGCAGCGCCTGCAAGGTCCCCCTGCTCAAGAAAGCACATATACAGGGCTGTCTGAAGTTTGCCAATGAACATCTGAATGATTCAGAGGAGAACTGGGTGAAAGTGTTGTGGTCAGATGAGACCAAAATTGAGCTCTTTGGCATCAACTCAACTCGCCGTGTTTGGAGGAGGAGGAATGCTGCCTATGACCGCAAGAACACCATACCCACCGTCAAACATGGAGGTGGAAAGATAATGCTTTGGGGGTGTTTTTCTGTTAAGGGGACAGGACAACTTCACCGCATCAAAGGGACGATGGACAGGGCCATGTACCGTCAAATCTTGGGTGAAAACCTCCTTCCCTCAGCCAGGGCATTGAAAATGGGTCGTGGATGGGTATTCCAGCATGAAAATGACCCAAAACACACAGCCAAGGCAACAAAGGAGTGGCTCAAGAAGAAGCACATTAAGGTCCTGGAGAGGCCTAGCCAGTCTCCAGAACTTAATCCCATAGAAAATCTTCTGGAGGGAGCTGAAGGTTCGAGTTGCCAAACGTCAGCCTCGAAACCTTAATGACTTGGAGAAGATCTGCAAAGAGGAGTGGGACAAAATCCCTCCTGAGATGTGTGTAAACCTGGTGGCCAACTACAAGAAACATCTGACCTCTGCGATTGCCAACAAGGGTTTTGCCACCAAGTACTAAATCATGTTTTGCAGAGGGGTCAAATACTTATTCCCTCATTAAAATGCAAATCAATTTATAACATTTTTGACATGCGTTTTTCTGGATTTTTTTTTGTTATTCTGTCTCTCACTGTTCAAATAAACCTACCATTAAAATTATAGACTGATCATGTCTTTGTCAGTGGGCAAACGTACAAAATCAGCAGGGGATCAAATACTTAATTCCCTCACTGTATCTACATAGGTGTACAGAGGCCCAATATCAGCAACCATCAGTCCTGTGTTCCAATGGCACGTTGTGTTTGCAAATCCAAGTTTATAATTTTTAAAGGCTAATTGATCATTAGAAAACCCTTTTGCAATTATGTTAGCACAGCTGAAAACTGTTGTGCTGATTAAAGAAGCAATAAAACTGGCCTTCTTGAGACTACTAGAGTATCTGGAGCATCAGCAATTGTGGGTTCGATTACAGGCTCAAAATAGCCAGAAACAAATAACTTTCTTATGAAACTCGTCAGTTTATTCTTGTTCTGAGAAATGAAGGCCATTCCATGCGAGAAATTACCAAGAAACTGAAGATCTCGTACAACGCTGTGTACTACTCCCTTCACAGAACAGCGCAAACTGTCTCTAACCAGAATAGAAAGAGGAATGGGAGGCCCCGGTGCACAACTGAGCAAGAGGACAAATACATTAGAGTGTCTAGTTTGAGAAACAGACGCCTCACAGGTCCTCAACTGGCAGCTTCATTAAATAGTACCCACAAAACACCAGTCTCAACGTCAACAGTGAAGAGGCGACTCCGGGATGCTGACCTTCTAGGCAGAGTTGCAAAGAAAACGCCATATCTCAGACTGCCCATCTTAATCTTTTCTTTTTATTGGCCAGTATGAGATATACGGACTGCCCATCTTAATCTTTTCTTTTTATTGGCCAGTATGAGATATGGCTTTTTCTTTGCAACTCTGCCTAGAAGGTCAGCATCCCAGAGTCGCCTCTTCACTATTGACGTTGAGACTGGTGTTTTGCGGGTACTATTTAATGAAGCTGCCAGTTGCTTTTCTTTAGAAAACAAGGACATTTCTAAGTGACCCCAAACTTTTGAACGGTAGTGTAAATATATATACAGTGCATTCATTAAGTATTCGGACCCCTTGACTTTTTCCACATTTTGTTACATTACAGCCTTATTCTAAAATGTATTAAATATATATATTTTTTCATCAATCAGGCCTTTATGTTAGAGTCGCCAGGCGGAAGCCACTCCTCAATAAAAGGCACATGATAGCCCGCTTGGAGTTTGCCAAAAGGCACCTAAAGGACTCTCAGACCATGAGAAACAAGATTCTCTGGTCTGATGAAACCAAGTTTGAACTCTTTGGCCTGAATGCCAAGCATCACGTCTGGAGGAAACCTGGCACCATCCCTATGGTGAAGCATGGTGGTGGCAGCATCATGTTGTGGGGATGTTTTTCAGCGGCAGGGACTGGGAGACTAGTCAGGATCGAGGGAAAGATGAACGGAGCAAAGTCCAGAGAGATCCTTGATGCAAACCTGCTCCAGAGTGCTCAGGACCTCAGACTGGGGCGAAGGTTCACCTTCCAACAGGACAACGACCCTAAGCACACAGCCAAGACAACGCAGGAGTGATTTCGAGACAAGTCTTTGAATGTCCTTGAGTGGCCCAGCCAGAGCCCAGACTTGAACCGGATCGAACATCTCTGGAGAGACCTGAAAATAGCTGTGCAGCGACGCTCTCCATCCAACCTGACAGAGCTTGAGAGGATCTGCAAAGAAGAATGGGAGAAACTTGGAGCGTCATACCCAAGAAGACTCGAGGCTGTAATAACTGCCAAAGGTGCTTTAATAAAGTACTTAAGTAAATGTGATATTTCTGGGGGTTTTTACCTGTTTTTGCTCTGTCATTATGGGGTATTGTGTGTATATTTAATCCATTTTAGAATAAGGCTGTAACGTAACAACATTTGGAAAAAGTAAAGGGGTCTGAATACATTTTTAAAGTGAACAGTGGTCCATTATTAAAGTGACCAGTGATTCCATGTCTATGTACAGTTGAAGTCGGAAGTTTACATACACCTTAGCCAAATACATTTAAACTCAGTTTTTCACAATTCCAGACATTTAATCCTAGTAAGAATTCCCTGTCTTAGTCAGTTAGGATCACCACTTTATTTTAAGAATGTGAAATGTCAGAATAATAGTAGAGAGAATGATTTATTTCAGCTTTTATTTATTTCATCACATTCCCAGTGGGTCAGAAGTTTACATACACTCAATTAGTATTTGGTAGCATTGCCTTTAAATTGTTTAACTTAGGTCAAACGTTTCGGGTAGCCTTCCAGAAGCTTCCCACAATAAGTTGGGTGAATTTTGGCCCATTCCTCCTGACAGAGCTGGTGTAACTGAGTCAGGTTTGTAGGCACACACGTTTTCAGTTCAGCCCACAAATGTTCTATAGGATTGAGACCAGGGCTTTGTGATGGCCACTCCAATACCTTGACTTTGTTGTCCTTAAGCCATTTTGCCACAACTCTGGAAGTATGCTTGGGGTCATTGTCGATTTGGAAGACCCATTTGCGACCAAGCTTTAACTTCCTGACTGATGTCTTGAGGTGTTGCTTCAATATATCCACATAATTTTCCTTCCTCATGATGCCATCTATTTTGTGAAGTGCACCAGTCCCTCCTGCAGCAAAGCACCACCACAGCATGATGCTGCCACCCCCGTGCTTCACGGTTTGGGATGGTATTCTTCGGCTTGTATTTACCCCCCTTTTTCCTCCAAACTTAACGATGGTCATTATGGCCAAACAGTAATTTTTTTGTTTCATCAGACCAGTGGACATTTCTCCAAAAAGTACGATCTTTGTCCCCATGTGCAGTTGCAAACCATAGTCTGGCTTTTTTATGGCGGTTTTGGAGCAGTGGCTTCTTCCTTGCTGAGCGGCCTTTCAGGTTATGTCAACATAGGACTCGTTTTACTGTAGATATGGATACTTTTGTTCCTGTTTCCTCCAGCATCTTCACAAGGTCCTTTGCTGTTGTTCTGGGATTGATTTGCACTTTTCGCACCAAAGTACGTTCATCTTTAGGAGACAGAACGCGTCTCCTTCCTGAGCGGTATGACGGCTGAATGGTTCCATGGTGTTTATACTTGCGTACTATTGTTTGTACAGATGAACGTGGTACCTTCAGGCATTTGGAAATTGCTCCCAAGGATGAACCAGACTTGTGGAGGTCGACAACATTTTTTCGGAGGTCTTGGCTGATTTCTTTTGATTTTCCCATGATGTCAAGCAAAGAGGCACTGAATTTGAAGGTAGGCCTTGAAATACATCCACAGGTACACCTCAAATTGACTCAAATGATGTCAATTAGCCTATCAGAAGCTTCTAAAGCCATGACATCATTTTCTGGAAGTTTAAAGGCACAGTCAACTTAGTGTATGTAAACTTCTGACCCACTGGAATTGTGATATAGTGAATTATAAGTGAAATAATCTGTCTGTAAACAATTGTTGGAAAATTACTTGTGTCATGCACAAAGTAGATGTCCTAACCGACTTGCCAAAACTATAGTTTGTTAACAAGAAATTTGTGGAGTGGTTGAAAAACAAGTTTTAATGACTCCAACCTAGGTGTATGTAAACTTCCGACTTCAACTGTACATAGGGCAGCAGCCTCTAAGGTGCAGGGTTAAGTAACCAGGTGGTAGCCGGCTAGTGACAGTGACTAAGTTCAGGGCAGAGTACTGGGTGGAGGCCGGCTCGTGATGGCTATTTAACAGTCTGATGGCCTTGAGATAGAAGCTGTCTCTCGGTCCCAGCTTTGATGCACCTTTACTGACCTCGTCTTCTGGATGATAGTGGGGTGAACAGGCCGTGGCTCAGGTGGTTGATGTCCTTGATGATCCTTTTGGCCTTCCTGAGACATCGGGTGCTGTAGGTGTCCTGGAGGGCAGGCAGCGTCCCCCCGGTGATGCGTTGGGAAGACCACACCACCCTCTGGAGATCTCTGCGGTTGCGGGCGGTGCAGTTGCCGTACCAAGCTGTGATACAGCCGGACAGGATGCTCTCAATGGTGCATCTGTAAAAGTTTGTGAGGGTCTAGTGGCCAAGCCAAATTTCTTCCGCCTCCTAAGGTTGAAGAGGCGCTGTTGCGCCTTCTTCACCACACTGTCTGTGTGGGTGGAGTATTTCAGATTGTCAGTGATGTGTACACTGAGGAACTTTAAGCTTTTCACCTTTTCCACTGCGGCCCCGTCGATGTGGATGGGGGCATGCTCCTTCTGCTGTTTCCTGAAGTCCATGATCAGCTCCTTCGTTTTGTTGACGTTGAGGGAGAGGTTATTTTCCTGGCACCACTCCGCCAGGGCTTTCACCTCCTCCCTGTAGGCTGTCTCGTCATTGTTGGTAATCAGGCCTACTACTGTTGTGTCATCTGCAAACTTGATGATTGAGTTGGAGGCGTGCATGGCCATGCAGTCATAGGTGAACAGGGTGTACATGAGGGGGCTGAGCACGCACCTTTGTGGGGCCCCTGTGTTGAGGATCAGCGTAGTGGAGGTGTTGTTTCCTATCTTCACCACCTGGGGGCGGCCCGTCAGGAAGTCCAGGACCCAGTTGCACAGGGCGGGGTATAGACCCAGGGCCCCAAGCTAATGATGAGCTTGGAGGGTACTATGGAGTTGAAGGCTGAGCTGTAGTCAATGAACAGCATTCTTACATAGGTATTCCTCTTGTCCAGATGGGATAGAGCAGTGTGCAGTGCGATGGCGATTGCATCGTCTGTGGATCTATTGGGGCGGTATGCAAATTGAAGTGGGTCTAGGGTGTCAGGTAAGGTGGCGGTGATATGATCCTTAACTAGCCTATCAAAGCACTTCATGATGACAGAAGTGAGTGCTATGGGGCGATATTCATTTAGTTCAGTTACCTTTGCTTGCTTGGGTACAGGAACAATGGTGGACATCTTGAAGCAAGTGGGGACAGCAGACTGGGATAGGGAGAGATTGAATATGTCCATAAACACTCCAGCCAGCTGGTCTGTGCATGCTCTGAGGACGCGGCTAGGGATGCCGTCTGGGCCGGCGGCAGCCTTGCGAGGGTTAACACGCTTAAACGTCTTACTCACTTTGGCCACGGAGAACCAACAGTTCTCGGGAGCGGCCCGCGTTGGTGGCACTGTGTTATCCTCAAAGCGGGCGAAGAAGGTGTTTAGCTTGTCCAGGAGCAAGACATCAGTGTCCGCGACATGGCTGGTTTTCCCTTTGTAATCCGTGATTGTTTTGAGTCCCTACATACATCTCGTGTCTGAGTTGTTGAATTGCAACTCCACTTTGTCTCTGTACTGACATATTCCCAGTAACCTTGCTGTGGTTAAATGCAGTGGTTTGCACTTTCAGTTTTGCGCGAATGCTGCCATCTATCCATGGTTTTTGGTATTGGTAGGTTTTAATAGTCACAGTGGGAACAACATCCCCTACAGTGAGGGAAAAAAGTATTTGATCCCCTGCTGATTTTGTACATTTGCCCACTGACAAAGATATGATCAGTCTATAATTTTTATGGTAGGTTTATTTGAACAGTGAGAGACAGAAAAATAACAAAACAAATCCAGAAAAACGCATGTCAAAAATGTTATGAATTGATTTGCATTTTAATGAGGGAAATAAGTATTTGACCCCTCTGCAAAACATGACTTAGTACTTGGTGGCAAAACCCTTGTTGGAAATCACAGAGGTCAGACGTTTCTTGTAGTTGGCCACCAGGTTTGCACACATCTCAGGAGGGATTTTGTCCCACTCAAACCTTCAGCTGCCTCCACAGATTTTCTATGGGATTAAGGTCTTGAGACTGGCTAGGCCACTCCAGGACCTTAATGTGCTTCTTCTTGAGCCACTCCTTTGTTGCCTTGGCCGTGTGTTTTGGGTCATTGTCATGCTGGAATACCCATCCACGACCCATTTTCAATGCCCTGGCTGAGGGAAGGAGGTTCTCACCCAAGATTTGACGGTACATGGCCCCGTCCATCGTCCCTTTGATGCGGTGAAGTTGTCCTGTCCCCTTAGCAGAAAAACACCCCCAAAGCATAATGTTTCTAACTCCATGTTTGACGGTGGGGATGGTGTTCTTGGGGTCATAGGCAGCATTCCTCCTCCTCCAAACACGGCGAGTTGAGTTGATGGCAAAGAGCTCGATTTTGGTCTCATCTGACCACAACACTTTCACCCAGTTCTCCTCTGAATCATTCAGATGTTCATTGGCAAACTTCAGACGGGCCTGTATATGTGCTTTCTTGAGCAGGGGGACCTTGCAGGCGCTGCAGGATTTCAGTCCTTCACGGCGTAGTGTGTTACCAATTGTTTTCTTGGTGACTACGGTCCCAGCTGCCTTGAGATCATTGACAAGATCCTCCCGTGTAGTTCTGGGCTGATTCCTCACCGTTCTCATGATCATTGCAACTCCACGAGGTGAGATCTTGCATGGAGCCCCAGGCCGAGGGAGATTGACAGTTATTTTGTGTTTCTTCCATTTGCGAATAATCACCACACTGTTGTCACCTTCTCACCAAGCTGCTTGGCGATGGTCTTGTAGCTCATTCCAGCCTTGTGTAGGTCTATAATCTTGTCCCTGACATCCTTGGAGAGCTCTTTGGTCTTGGCCATGGTGGAGAGTTTGGAATCTGATTGATTGATTGCTTCTGTGGACAGGTGTCTTTTATACAGGCAACAATCTGAGATTAGGAGCACTCCCTTTAAGAGTGTGCTCCTAATCTCAGCTCGTTACCTGTATAAAAGACACCTGGGAGCCTGGAAATCTTTCTGATTGAGAGGGGGTCAAATACTTATTTCCCTCATTAAAATGCAAATCAATTCATAACATTTTTGACATGCATTTTTCTGGATTTTTTTGTTGTTATTCTGTCTCTCACTGTTCAAATAAACCTACCATTAAAATTATAGACTGATCATTTCTTTGTCAGTGGGCAAACGTACAAAATCAGCAGGGGATCAAATGCTTTTTTCCCTCACTGTATACACTTCCTGATGAGCTCAGTTATTGTGTCAGTGTATACGTCAATGTTATTCTCAGAGCCAACCAGAAACATATCCCAGTCCGCGTGATCAAAACAATCTTGAAACATGGATTCCAATTGGTCAAACCAGCGTTGAATAGACCTTAGCATGGGTACTTCCTGTTTGAGTTTCTGCCTATAGGAAGGGAGGAGCAGAATGGAGTCGTGATCTGATTTACCGAAGGGAGGGCTGGGGAGGGCCTTGTAGCCATCCCGGGAGGAAGAGTAACAATGGTCGAGGGTTTTTGAGGCGCAAGTACTACAGGCATGTGTTGACAGAACTTTGGTAGCGTTTTCCTCATATTTGCTTTGTTAAAGTCCCGAGCTACAATAAATGCGGCCTAAGGATATGTGGTTTCCAGTTTGCACAAAGTCCAGTGTAGTTCCTTGAGGGCCGTCGTGGTATCGGCTTGAGGGGGAATATACACGTCTGTGACTATAACCAAAGAGAATTCTATTGGGAGGTAATACGGCTGGCATTTGATTGTGAGGTATTCTAGGTTGGGTGAACAAAAGGACTTGAGTTCCTGTACTTTATCACAATCACACCATGAGTAGTTAATAATGAAACAAACAGTTTTTTATTCCTGTCTGTTCAATGTACTGAGAACCCAGCTGGCTGTATGGACGGGGACAGTATATCTGGAGAGAGCCATGATTCCGTGAAACAGAGTATGTTACAGTCACTGATGTCTCTCTGGAAGGAGATCCTCGCCCTGAGCTTGTCTATTTTATTGTCCAGAGAGTAAACATTAGCGAGTAATATACTCGGAAGCGGTGGATGATGTGCACGCCTCCTGAGTCGGACTAGAAGTCCACTCCGAATACCTTTTCTCCGCCGGCGTCACCTTGGAGAAGCCTCTGGAATACGTTCAGTTGCCTTGGGGGGTACGAACAAAGGATCCAATTCAGGAAAGTCGTATTTATGGTCAGAATGCTGGTGAATTACCGCCGCTCTGATATCCAAAAGTTATTTCCGTCTGTATGTAATGTAACTCCCGAGTGGCGCAGTGGTCTAAGGCACTGCATCGCAGTGCTAGCTGTGCCACTAGAGATCCTGGTTCAGTGTCATCCAGGGTAGGGGAGGGAATGGCCGGCAGGGATGTAGCTCAGTTGGTAGAGCATGGCGTTTGCAACGCCAGGGTTGTGGGTTCGTTTCCCACGGGGAGCCAGTATGAAAAAATATCTATATATATTGTATGTATGAACTCAATAACTAACTGTAAGTCGCTCTGGATAAGAGCGTCTGCTAAATGACTAAAATGTAAATGTAATGTAATAACACAAAAAACTTTCTGGGCTAATAATGTAAGTAATAACATGCCATCTGCGCCATCTTGAGAGAGAGAGAGAGAGAGAGATTTTAAGGGATTGAGAAGTTTTACTAAAGTGCAGCCTACTCTTAACAAGAGAATAACAAGGAGGTGGAGAAATTGAAAAAAATCTGACAGAAATGCTTTTCTGATGCTATAGTTGTTGTTGAAATATTGAACAAAGAACAGAAAGTGGGTGTACTGTATGTGTAGAAAAAGAACATACTCTGATGTGGTGTGTGTGTGTGTGTGTGTAAGTGTGTGTGTGTAAGCGTGTGTGTGTGTGTGTGTGTGTGTGTAAGCATGTGTTTGCAAGCATGTGTGTGTAAGCGTGTATGTGTAAGCGTGTAAGCGTGTGTGTGTAAGCATGTGTGTGTAAGCGTGTATGTGTAAGCGTGTGTGTGTAAGCGTGTGTGTGTAAGCGTGTATGTGTAAGCGTGTGTGTGTAAGCGTGTGTGTGTAAGCGTGTGTGTGTCACAGCTGCTACCAGGGACACACCTGGACAGAGCAGCGTGGGACCTGAGACCTCAGGTGTGGCTACAGCAGACCTATTTCCAGAGGAAGTACGGAGAGATGGCGGGATAGAGGTTTGGAGAAAGATGGAGGGGTCAGGGGTCAACGTGGGTACAGGGTCGGCTGTATTCGTGTGGAATGAACAAAACCATTTAAAACCCTGTGTAACTGTGACCTAACCAAATAAAACATTACAAAAGAGATACAAGGATAACATCCTTGCAACCAAGAGCAGTCTTGCCACTAAACACACACACCACATCACCAATTCCCCCCCCCACCACCACCTGGACGGCCCAGCTCTACCTAGCTGTCTCGGAGCAGACGGACGAGGAGAAGTGTAGAGACGAGGACCTCCTGCCCTGTCCTCTCATCTGCTGCTTTAACCCTTCATTAAACACACTCAGCATTTAACTCCTCGCTGGCTGAGCCCTGCCTGCCTCGCAAAATCACACAGCCCTCTGGTGGGATCCCAGCTGAGCTCAGATATGCCAATTAGTGTGATGAAAGCCAAGGCTACATCAGCCGGATCAGAGCTAGACATTTCAAAACTCAGGTGAAACAAACAAACCAATTAATTAATTAATTAATTAATCCCACCAATCAACCAGACACATGTGTATGTGTGTGAAAAGGGAGAGAGATCGAGAACAGATGAAGCGTGTGTGTGTGTGTGTGTGTGTGTGTGTACATTGTGTCTGTGTCTAAGGGTCTTTGTGGGAGTAATACGAGATGTCCTGGAACTGATTGCAGTAAACCGATAAACAGATGAAAGCAGCAAACAAGACAAAAAGAACAGGAGGAGGTGAGAAAAAGCCTTTAATGTTTCATGTTAGGGGACGACGCTGGTGAAGGACTGACAACACGGAGCCGCAGTAAAAACACCCGAGCAGAGCAGCTTTACAAGGCAGTGCTTTAGAACAATAGAGAGAGAGGGACAGCAGCCAGCCAGGCAGAGAGGCAGTACTCTACTCATTAGGGACCATAATAAGGCTCTCATAAGGATCAGCCATACGAGCCGTTAGATCAAGGTAACATCGGTAATGAGCAACCATGAGGATCACAGGTAAGACACAGCAGATATTGGCAACATTAATCCCTCACACAGAGAAATGTATGTCATGACAATAAGAGGGAAATACACGTAGAGATTAAACAGACTCAAACAACATTATCATGGAGGAACAAGAAGGATCCCATGCTAATGTATTGCATGTGTTATAGTTCACATAGTTAAAATTATTGAATGCGGTTGTAGGTGGATAGGTAGCAATGCTTACTAGGGTTAATGGTCAAGTGATATGTGGTGCCAACATTAGATCCACAGGGCAGAAGGGCAGAGGACCAGGCACCATGCTGCCACTGTGCCCTTGAAGAGAAAAGGGCTGCATGAGCAGACTGCTGAAAAAGGCCTTGGAGAGGCGCTGGGAAGAGAAGAGAGCAGAGAGCCAGTGAACTGAATCATCACCACCATCAACGTAATGAGAGGAGATCTGTCCTGAGAGAGGAGATAGAGAGGAGGGGGGAGGGGGGGAGAGACAGGGGAAAGAGAGAGAGGGGGAGGGAGGGACACAGGGGCAGAGAGAACAGGAGGGCGGAGGGATTGAGAGAGGGAAGGAAAAGGGAGATTGGGATTCTGAGAGGGCATGAGAGAGAAAAAAAGAGAGAAAGAGCTGAGAGAGGGATAGAGAATAAGATGGATTTGGGTACTGTGACAGAAATGAAAAGTGAGAGAGGGGGGAGACAGCGGATAAATATTTGTTCTGCTTTCTGCTGCAATGCTGACGAGGGAGCTTAAGATCAGAGGCTGAATACCATTGAAGGGCCAGACTGCTGGGTGTTTGAGGTTGTGGCACTCCAGCTGTCAAAAGGAAGAGACGAGACAAGAAGAGAGAGCAAAGGCCCAGGAAAGGGCAAGAAGAGAGAGAGAGAGAGAGAGAGAGAGAGAGAGAGAGAGAGAGAGAGAGAGAGAGAGAGAGAGAGAGAGAGAGAGAGAGAGAGAGAGAGAGGAAGGGTAGCCATTTGTGGATAGACAAGACACATTGACTCAGTGACTTATGTCAGCTATAAGGCGGCTAGGAGAGGGGAGGCTGAAAGAGAGGTGCTGCTGTTGTGACAGCGAGAAAGCAAGAAGGGCAGAGAGCTGTGGAAGGCAAAGACAGTTAGATCAGAAAAGGATGCTGAAAAAATGTATACACCACTACACTTTTATTACACCTGTCTGTTATAAACAACAGAAATACCTCTCCATAACACTGTTCACTCATACCACTGAAACCCTGATTACCTTCTGAACTTATTATTACATTGTAATTGATACTTTATTCTCAGGTTTTTACAATCACACATTGTAATTATGATATTCATTATACAATCCATTCAATACCCACGCAGTCTCACAATCTATATCACCCTCTTCAATAATTTCCATAATAGTCTTTGCAGTAAGTGTCACTATTCCTACCATTACAGTGTCCAGACACAGAGTCGATGTGACTCATACTGCAATCTAAGCTCCCATGATCTGCTGACCTGGTCCTTCTATAAGTTAACTCCTGTCCGTGTCGGAGAACAGTCATAGACTGTGTCTCAAATGGCACCACATTCCTATATAGTGCACTACTTTTGACCAGAAGTAGTGCACTATATAGGGAATAGGGTGCCATACATCACCATACATGACTTTCTGTGTGAGAGGGGAATTAAACAAAAACCACAAGAACAGGGGAAGGTAACTAGATTCAGCCGCGGGACGATTTTTGTCGGAGCTGATGGTCGGGGGGCCGGAACATAATTATAATAATTTGCCCAAAAATAGATTATATTTGAAAATAACAATCATTTCATATCTTGATTACATTGAGACATATGCGACGTCTCTTTAGTCATGGGAATACTTGGTGAACAGATTTCCTATATGAAACACATTTTTTGCTGAATTCCTGGGGATTTTCGGGCCGGTTTTCGCCCATGGGCCACCTGTTGCCGACCCCTGCACTAGAACCTCTGTCAATCAGGTCGTCCGAGCCACTAGAGCCCGTGTCAGTGCCACTGTCATGTCCATCCCTCCGGATAATCTGTCAATGGCGTCCTCCCCTCGTCTCCGTATCCTCTCTCATTACCCTCACGTCCACTTCCAGCCTGAATTACAATTGCAGACTCAGTAAAAAGAGGCAGGAAGCCGAGGGGCTGGGCCTGAGTAACGAGCTCTGGGATGTTTAATTAATGCCTCCCCTTCCCCTGGCGTACCGGGTGGGCGTTCCGGCCAGGGGATAGATGGCATTGATCGGACCGGGCCTGGATGGGCCTGGGGAGGTGAAGGGGAAGGTAGATGATGGGCTGAGGTCGCCCTGGGGGAGATTCAGTGGAAATCCAGGAGAAGAAAGACAACTTCACGCCTCGCTGCAGAGTCTGGCCCTGGCTGAGATGGGCCTGCAGAGGCCTGCCGATGAATGTCAAAAACCCTGCAGTCCTCCGAGACACTTCAAACCTCCAAAAACACTGTACTTTACTTCCCCCTTCCCACAGGCAGGCAGACAGGCAGGCAGAGAGCTAGCCTATTTCCTTAAGTACAGCCGATAATGTGATGAATCTAAACTGGTCATTTGATGTTGGATACATTAATATTATCAGCGTTTGCTCCCTCCACCACACTGCCATGTAAAGATTACAAAAATAGTTTTGCATTTGGTGCACACCCCCACACACACACAAGGTCAAACACACAACAACTTAAATGGTGTGTCATCCTGACAAATGTTAGTGCTTGGTATTGTTTGTATGAACTAAACCCATGCAGGCTCTCAAAATCCTTTTGATACCCTGAAAAAACAAGCATCAACGAAGAGCAATCCACTCCCAGTCCTACAGGGCATGATGGTCACCGCATAATAAAGGTTGTCACTAGTTACCACAGCCTCAAATTCCAAATAGCCTATATTGTTAAAAAATCATGAAAACAAACATTTTATTTTTGGTCTTAATTTAAGGTTAGGGTTAGGCATAAGGTTTAAAATCAGATTTTACGAAGAGAAATAGTAGAAATAGGCGGGGTTTTGCCATAATTATGACTTTGTGACTGTGGTAACTAGTGACCACCCATAAAGGACGCAGCAACAAAAACAAGCGCCACACAGGAGTAAGTGGACTGAACATGGCAGAGACCATCGCTCTTACTGCCATGTCTTTAGCACTTTTCTTGACCCCGTGTCTGTTTGCCTGGGAGGCCAGGAACCTCTGCTGCTGACGATGAAACAAACCGACATGCCACATTTATGCAGTCAGGTGTCCTCTGGGACACACTGTGCTATTAGTGGGGCTATCATTGTCACCATCACCATCATCAGAACAACACACACAGCAGTGGGGCAGCAGCACACTAAAAGTGCCTACAAACCTGCCTCTGAAAATGACAAGGACTGACTCGGAATGGACCAGACCTGTTAGACCACACTTAAAGGCTGGCAATGTTTTCTCAGTGAGGAGTTATTCATTCCTGCTGCTGAATTATTTGACAGAAAAGCCATTGTCAAAAACAATGTTGTGGAGAGGAAAAACAGGCTCGAGGAGACCGGCAGCACGTGACAGGAATGACAAGAGCGCTGCCTCAGAGCCGCAGAGAAATGAAAAATGGCACCTCTCAAATGAGGCGAGGGAGCAGCAGCCTGTTGCACGACCGAGTATAGGGATGCGCAAGAAGCACAAACACAATTATCCCTCGCGCCAGCTCTGCTGTTTGTCAGAAACTGGCGCGCGTTTAAGGACCTGAGCATGCTGATTAGGCTTACCCGATGCCCCAAGAGCCTTCAGGGTGGACACAAGACAGCGCGCCCAGAGTCATTACGTCAGCCAAATAGACTTCTCATTTCTTTTGTCGATCCTGGTTCAGCATCCAGGATGAGAGAGAAATAAATAATAACACGTTTTTACTCTGGTACACTCAATCATTACCAAAGGCACACATGCTTATCTGTGTGTTTTTCTCTTTGATCTCTGAGCTCCTACCTTCACATGGATAAGTGTTTTAGATCAACCTACAGTTATGTAACAATAATAATAATAATACAGTGCCTTCAGAAAGTATTCATACCGCTTGACTTATTCCACATTTTGTTGTGTTACAGCCTGAATACAAAACTGATTAAATTGTTTTTTCCCCCCTCACCTATCTACACACAATACCCCATAATGACAAAGTGAAACCATGTTTTTATAAATTTTTGCTAATCTATTGAAAATGAAACACAGAAATATCTCATTTACATAAGTATTCACACCCCTGAGTCAATACATGTTAGAATCACCTTTGGCAGCGATTACAGCTGTGAGTCTTTCTGGGTAAGTCTATAAGAGCTTTGTACACCTGGATTGTACAATATTTGCACATTATTTCTTTTTTTATTCTTTACGTTCTGTCAAGTTGGTTGTTGATCATTGCTAGACAGCCATTTTCAAGTCTTGCCATAGATCTTCAAGCCGTTTTAAGTCAAAACTGTAAATAAGCCACTCAGCGACAATCAATGTCGTCTTGGTAAGCAACTCCAGTGTATATTTGGCCTTGTGTTTTCAGTTATTGTCCTGCTGAAAGGTGAATTTGTCTCTGAGTGTCTGTTGGAAAGCAGACAACCACGTTTTCCTCTAGGATTTTGCCTGTGCTTAGCTCTATTCCATTTCTTCTTATCCTACAAAACTCCCTAGTCCTCATTGATGACAAGCATACCCATAACATGATGCAGCTACCACCATGCTTGAAAATATGAAGAGTGGTACTCAGTGATGTGTTGGATTTGGCCCAAACATAACGCTTTGTATTCAGGACATAAAGTTAATTTCTTTGGCACATTTTTTGCAGTTTTACTTTAGTGCCTTATTACGAACAGAATGCATGGTTTGGAATATGTTTTGTTCTGTACAAGCTTCCTTCTTTTCACTATGTAATTTAGGTTAGAATTATGGAGTAACTACAATGTTGTTGATCCATCCTCAGTTTTCTCCTATCACAGCCATTAAACTGTAACTGTTTTAAAGTCACCATTGGCCTCATGGTGAAACCCCTGCAAGGTTCCTTTCCTCTCCGGCAACTGAGTTAGGAAGGACGCCTTTATTGATACACCATCCAAAGTGTATGCAACTTATTATGTGATTTAAGGTAATTTTTACTCACAAACTTATTTAGGCTTGCCATAACAAAGGGGTTGAATACTGATTGACTCAAGACATTTCAGCTTTTCATTTTTAATTAATTTGTAAATACTTCTAAAAATGTGTAAATACTTCTAAAAATATAATTCCACTTTGACATTATGGGGTATTGTGTGACACTAAATCTCAATGTAATCTACAAATTCAGGCTGTAACACAATTAGCACTTTTATCCAAAATGACTTACAGTCATGCGTGCATACATTTTACATATGGGTGGCCCCAGTGGAAATCCAACCCACAATCCTTGGCAATGCAAGTGCCATGCTCTACCGACTGAGCTACACAGGACCATCCAGGACCATCCACAAGAGCTATCCAGTTTGAAGTGGATCTGTGTTCATCTAACAGACTGGCCTCCCCCAGGAGCCTCGCCCCTAATCAGATCTGGTAGCTGAGACCAAAATTACATAGGACCACCTGACAGATGGCATAACGTGGGCATAGAGGTTATTTTCTGACACTGAAAATCATTGTGCTGGCACCTTCCAATATCGCCATTCACCAGCTGGTCTTTTTCTAAATGCTCTCTTATTTAGGTTCAAACACAATGTTATTTTCACCATTTGTCACACCGTCCCCGTGTCACCATCCAGTAGTTGATTTTAAAGTATTATGAGAGCGGAGAGAGCAAATCATGAGATGGTGAAACTGAAAAATGTCCCTCACATTGACAGCTAAATGGCCCTATACCACCGGTGGAGACCAGTGGCAGTCTGTGCCGTTTAAGATGAGGTAAGACGATACATTTTTCATGAGGATGGCCTTATTTCTATTACAATATATTGGATGACTGTCATTCATATTTCATTCACCCAGCTCAATGTAACATCAATAGGTTTAGGATACTACATGACACTCAAATGTTCCCTATACCCATCATGAGGTTGCAACAACCTAGCCTATGAATGAAAGTTTATAACGTAGGTCAAGAGAAATTTGAGTAATCAAGGTGACAGTGACATTCAATACTGCCTTGCACATTGCCTGCATCTAGCTGATCTAGGGTGTAATCATTAGTCCAACAGTTGCAAACAAGAGTTTCAAATTCAGGTAGTATGTTTATTCCCATTTCGTTCCATTTAAGAAACGTTTTTCAAAAGAATCGGAGGAATTAATACATCCCTGATCACACACAAACACAGTTCATTTTCATAGCAGCCACATACAAAAAGCATGGTCATTTGTTCATTGTATAATTCCTTCTAGCATCTACGAGCTCTCCTCCTCTCACCTTTTCCCCTCACTTGTGGACTTCAGCGCACAACATATTAGCTGTGACCAGGTGAAAAAACCTTTCCAAGCCAAACCTTCATATCATAACTGCTAACCGCTACGCACAGCCTGCATCGTTGTCACCATATTAGCTAACGTCATAGTCAACATAGTTTTAGTTGCTAACACATTAATAAACCCGCTACAATCATGCAGTACAGTGTACAGTCAGCAAGCAGGTTAGCAGTTACACCGTTGGACCCCGGTGGCAATACATTCATAAAATCAAAAGCTTACCTTGACTTGGAAGAGTTCCAGTGTTGGATAGCCATAGCCAGGTAGCTAACATTGCATGCCTCTGTTTAATCCGGATGTTTGAGAGGCTAAACTAGCTAGCTGCATTCGCTAGCTACGTGAAAGTGGTTCTTGCTTGGTCCTTCATTTTTGAAATAATGAATTTGTTCAAAACTATTCAACAATTATCTTTCTCTCTCTTTGAGTCAACTACTCACCACATTTTATGCACTGCAGTGCTAGCTAGCTGTAGCTTATGCTTTCAGTACCAGATTCATTCTCTGATCCTTTGATTGGGTGGACAACATGTCAGTTCATGCTGCAAGAGCTCTGATAGGTTGGATGACTTCCTCTGGAAGTTGTCATAATTACTGTGTAAGTCTACAGAAAGGGGTGAGAACCATGAGCCTCCTAGGTTTTGTATTGAAGTCAATGCACCCAGAGGAGGACGGAAACTAACTGTCCTCCGTGCTGCCCAACAAAAGTGCTGTTGAGGCTACTGTAGACCTTCCTTGCAAAACAGTATGTTTTAATGAATTATTTGGTGACATTAATATATTTAGTATAGTTTTATCTTAAAAGCATAACAATTTCAATAATGAAATGAAATTCACTGAGGATGGTCCTACCCTTCCTCCTCTGAGGAGCCTCCACTGGTGGAGACCACTGGTCATGACTGGCCGCAGGCCCTCAGGTTGTACCAGCTTTTGTTCCATTCCAGTTCTTCCACACACTCAAGTTCATCATGCTTGAAAGAGAAGACCAAGATTAGTTGAATATTTTAATTATAATTATTGCGCTCATCCTTAAAATAGTCTTTGCTCACTTACATTAACTTGCTGTCATCTCATTAAAGTGGTTTTCTAACCAGTAAGTCAAATGCTCTGTATGATTCCAGCTCGACACACAGTGCCATTGTGAGGGTCCACCATGAGTGTGTAATACTCATCTCTTCATTTTACTCAGAGCAGAGCGCTGGAAAGGAAGGCTCGTTTACATTTATTGAAATCCCATGTATTTATTATTGCATCTGCCAACTATCCACCTGTGAAACTAGATTCAAACCATGGCTGGAAGGTGCAGGGGCATAGACGTCTACCCATCGCCTTTATTAGTGTTTATTTCCCGCCCGTAAAACCGCTGAAGGGCCTCACAGCCCAACGCAGATCATTACATTGTAAAGCACAGTGACAGAGTTGCACATAACATTAGCATTGAGAAGCTAAGTGTGTCGGAGAGAAATTAAACAATACATTTCCCTTCCAATTAAATAAATAAACTGTTGCTAAAACAGTGGATGAGGGGAAGTTACACGTGAGGGGAAAATACTCTGTTTTCCACACAGGAAGCACAATTAGTGATAGATATGTAATTAGCAACTCCTATGGTTTAAAGGTAAACACTGCAGCTACTCCCCAATGATCACAGAGCAGGGTTCGAGGGGTCGCTTGTAGGTAGAGGAACAGAATACATCAGGATCTCAGATGCAGATGACAAAATATTAACAGAAAATGAAAATTCTGGGGAAAGGAGCAATATCAAGGAATGGAGAAGAAAGGAAAAACATGAAATGACAGGTGAGAATGTGTTGTGTACATGAATAACAGACACATCTACAGTAAACACCAGAGCAAACACAAGAGGACATAAATAAAAAGAAACACACATTCCAAGCTGAAAAAACATCTCAGGGTTTATTGCTTTCCCAGTTGTGGTTACAAGGTAGATCTATAACGGTGTAAGAGAGAGACTACTCCAAGACTGAGTGAGCCGTATTTGACTTACCAGCCTCTTCACTAGGACACAGCGCGCACTGTGTCATATCAAACACTACGTTGGGGAAGTGCAGCCCATTGTTTGGAAAAAATGTTCAAACATTTCAATTAGCTAGGAGCATATCTGAAAGTAAACCATAACGGACGTGTAAGTGAAATGAATCCAAACAGAAGAAAATGATTGCTATATCCTTATCAACCATCCCTAATTTTGACCATTCTAAAAAGCTCTTGACAGAGAAACTAAAACGCCCTCCCTCCATCGCCTCCCTCCTTCGACCATTCCTCCTACCCCTCTCTATTTCTTCTGTTCTTGGTACTGGTGGTGCAGCTTCAATACATCTTCCTGGGACACTCTGGTCCAGCCCTCACTGTGGACGTGGTACAGGTTGACCTGTCCTCCGCTGTAGGCGTCTCGATACGTGGCCTGGTAGATAGCCCTGCGGCCAAGCTCACAGGCCTCCTCCACAGACAGATCCTGTCTCAGCCCGCTGTCCACCACACCGTACGCATACATGGACCCAGAGCCCACTGCAAACAGGTCCCCGCACACACGGTTCCCCTCCGAGTCCACGTAGTATAACCCTGAGGAGGCAGAGAGACAGGAGTCAGTCTGTACCATCTGACATTCAGGGAGGGGTAGGAGGAGAGCAAGGTAAAGTGGGTTCATTTCACAGGTGTGGAACTGTGTCAGGGAAATTGAGGTGTAGGCTACACACTAGGGTTGCCCCCATTTAGTCGACCGATCATTTTTTAGTCGAGCAGTGGCATATATATATATATATATACACACACACACACACACACACACACACACACACACACACAGTTGAAGTCGGAAGTGTACATACACCTTAGCCAAATACATTTAAACTCAGTTTTTCACAATTCCAGACATTTAATCCTAGTAAAAATTCCCTGTCTTAGGTCAGTTAGGATCACCACTTTATTTTAAGAATGTGAAATGTCAGAATAATAGTAGAGAGAATGATTTATTTCAGCTTTTATTTATTTCATCACATTCCCAGTGGGTCAACTTTGGATGTATGCTTGGGGTCATTGTCCATTTGGAAGACCCATTTGCGACCAAGCTTTACCTTCCTAACTGATGTCTTGAGATGTTGCTTCAACATATCCACATAATTTTCCTTCCTCATGATGCCATCTATTTAGTGAAGCGCACCAGTCCCTCCTGCAGCAAAGCACCCCCACAGCATGATGCTGCCACCCCTGTACTTCACAGTTGGGATGGTGATCTTCGGCTTGCAAGGTACCCCCTTTTTTCCTCCAAACATAACGATGGTCATTATGGCCAAACAGTTCTATTTTTGTTTAATCAGACCAGAGGACATTTCTCCAAAAAGTACGATCTTTGCCCCCATGTGCAGTTGCAAACCGTAGTCTGGCTGTTTTATGGCGGTTTTGGAGCAGTGGCTTCTTCCTTGCTGAGAGGCCTTTCAAGTTATGTCGATATAGGACTCGTTTTACTGTGGATATACAGTGGGGAAAAAAAGTATTTAGTCAGCCACCAATTGTGCAAGTTCTCCCACTTAAAAGATGAGAGAGGCCTGTAATTTTCATCATAGGTACACGTCAACTATGACAGACAAAATGAGAATTTTTTTCTCTCCAGAAAATCACATTGTAGGATTTTTAATTAATTTCTTTGCAAATTATTGTGGAAAATAAGTATTTGGTCAATAACAAAAGTTTCTCAATACTTTGTGATATACAGTGGGGGAAAAAAGTATTTAGTCAGCCACCAATTGTGCATGTTCTCCCACTTAAAAAGATGAGAGAGGCCTGTAATTTTCATCATAGGTACACGTCAACTATGACAGACAAATTGAGGGAAAAAAATCCAGAAAATCACATTGTAGGATTTTTAATGATTTTATTTGCAAATTATGGTGGAAAATAAGTATTTGGTCACCTACAAACAAGCAAGATTTCTGTCTCTCACAGACCTGTAACTTCTTCTTTAAGAGGCTCCTCTGTCCTCCACTCGTTACCTGTATTAATGGCACCTGTTTGAACTTGTTATCAGTATAAAAGACACCTGTACACAACCTCAAACAGTCACACTCCAAACTCCACTATGGCCAAGACCAAAGAGCTGTCAAAGGACACCAGAAACAAAATTGTAGACCTGCACCAGGCTGGGAAGACTGAATCTGCAATAGGTAAGCAGCTTGGTTTGAAGAAATCAACTGTGGGAGCAATTATTAGGGAAATGGAAGACATACAAGACCACTGATAATCTCCCTCGATCTGGGGCTCCACGCAAGATCTCACCCCGTGGGGTCAAAATGATCACAAGAACGGTGAGCAAAAATCCCAGAACCACACGGGGGGACCTAGTGAATTACCTGCAGAGAGCTGGGACCAAAGTAACAAAGCCTACCATCAGTAACACACTACGCCGCCAGGGACTCAAATCCTGCAGTGCCAGACGTGTCCCCCTGCTTAAGCCAGTACATGTCCAGGCTCGAGGCTGTAATCGCTGCCAATGGTGCTTCAACAAAGTACTGAGTAAAGGGTCTGAATACTTATGTAAATGTGATATAAAAACCTGTTTTTGCTTTGTCATTATGGGGTAGTGTGTAGATTGATGAGGGGGAAAAACGATTTAATCCATTTAAGAATAAGGCTGTAACGTAACAAAATGTTGAAAAAGTCAAGGGGTCTGAATACTTTCCGAATGCACTATATAATTATTATTTTTAATGGCACACAAGACACCTGTCTGAGTGGACTAATCCATTGTAGAAGCACACCAGTATCACCAGTAGTACATCTACCCGTAATTCCCATAATTTCTAATCTACAATCTTTGTTTGGTTATGGTAATTTTTGTTAATGCATTCAATATATTATTATTACAGTCTTACCATTCTCATTGTAGGAGTGGACAGGTTGTTTGCAGAGCACACAACCTAGGCTACACTTGTGAGAAACAAGTTTTACTTAATTTCATTCCATTTACGAGTTGTCAATTTATTAATTGTCTTTTGTTTCTTGAGTAAGGATACACACCTGATCACGCATAGAAGTAGGCCTAGGCTACCTGGCCTGCGTGCAAATGTAGGCCTATAAATGTGCCCATTTGGGGATCTGATACTATTTCTGATTGTATTAAATCACCATCACTGTGGAGCTTCTAAATTAAAAAAATGATTCACCTCATACAGCAAGTAAACAAAGTCTGTTTTTACATCCATTGAGAATGACAATAGTTCCTCAATTTAGCCTATTTGAAAAATATTTCAAGCTCTCTCCCTTTCGATAACCACTCAGCATGAAAGGGGGAAAAATGTCATGCTCTGATCTGGTGGAAATGTCATTAAAATAGGCCTACCTGATTACTTCTTATCCCTTGTGCAAATAGACTACAGCTGTCTGTCTGTCCGGAGCTCACTGAATATTTTATACAATGTTGCAAGTTCGCTAGCACAAGCTTTAGGCTGGACCAAGTTAATAGTTGATACAATGTTTCAAGTTCCTTGCAGACAGGCCATGCGTAGTCAATGTGAATTATAGGATAAAATTGTTTAAAAAAAAATAAAAAATATAAAACTGGATATTTTCTATCTGTGGGCTGCAATGTTTTTATTTGTTGGCTTTATGTAGGCTATTTTTATATATTGGCAATGGCAATAGAAGTCACTTTTAGATTTGTATCATTTTCATTTAGATATAATTTTGATTAACCACATGACATTGATTTTGAGATATGATGGCTATTATAAATGAAATGGAACTGTTCCACAAAAATCTGCATATGAAAATCATAACTGAGGGAGCTAGCATGTTGGAGTGAACGGCTGTGTGTGAGAGGCTCCCGCAACTTTTTTGCGAAATAATCTAACCTAACTTACTTTATTGCACTTGTTACAACAAACTTTTCTTTCTAATACAATATTGTAACTTTCTATGTGAAAATGCCTAGTAATAAGCGACCAAAGGACAATAAATCCACATCAGAGGCCTACTCCCCACCAAACAACGAGACAAACATGGCGGAAGGCACAGGTAACAACGTGACACTTACAGAACTTACCCGGGCTTTGGGAGAACTACGTGTTGCTATAGCGGAGGATCTTAAGGCTACTATTGCTGAACTGGACACTAAAATCGAGAGCACCATTCGAACGGTCGCTTCGCGGGGCCAGAGTATTGTGGACCTTGAGAAAGCTTCAGAATTCAACGCTGGTAGGATCGACGAGTTAGAGAAACTATGCACGTCATTGCAGGATAATGTGCAGAAGCTTTCTGTGAAAGTGATCGACCTGGAGGGCAGATCCAGGCGTCATAACCTTCGCGTGGTGGGTCTGGCAGAAGGGGTGGAGGCGGGCTCTCGCCCAACCGACTTCTTCGCCAAGCTACTGAAGGATGCAATGGGACCGGATGTTTTGGCGTCGGATCCCCCTACTGGACCGTGCACACCGCGCCCTTGTCCCAGTGCCTGGACCGGGCCAGCGTCCTCGCCCAGTAATCATCTGTTGTCACAGTTTCAAGACCAAGGATTTTATCCTGCGCGAGGCTCGAATGAGGGGCAACCTGTTACATAAAGGGCACCCCTTTCGTGTCTATGAGGACTATGCGCCCCGATGTGGCAAAAGCACCGCGCTGGCTACAGAGATGTCATGACCAAACTCTACAAACTCCATCTTCGCCCAGCCTTGCTCTTCCCTGCAAGACTAAGAATTACCCCCGCCTTCCGGGGAGAAGATCTGGCTCTCCTCGGTTCTGGACGCAGAGAAGTTTGTCCGGGAATATACACCAATCCCCGTACAGGTTAGAGTGCCTTGTCATTGTGTGTTAAGGTCTGCTCACGGACTCGAATCCATACCATACCATAACGGGTGAAACCGTATTCAACGGTCTCAGCAAGGGCTACCGAACATGTAATACGATGTGCTGACCAATGGAGGGTGGTCAGAGCTCTCACTTAACGTTAATTTCACTTTCATTCCGACTGGGTTTAGAGCGATGCCTGTTTGGGACGCCTTCCAGGTCGGATCATTGACACTTTCGGATGGATATACTTATATTCCCCTATTTTTGTTTTGTTTCGTTATTTATTTTTCAATTCTTACATTATTCCTGTGCATACATATAATAATAATTATTTGTACTTTATTATTTTCTCTTTAGCATTTTAGTATTATGTATGTGTATATTTTAAATTTGTATAGATTATTATTCTGGGGTATGCATGTTTGTGTATGTAGATGTGTGTGTATGGATGTATGTGTGTATGCGTGTGTATGTATCTGTATATATTTAAGAATATTTATTTTATATGTATATTTTTTTGGGGTGTGTGTATGTATGTGTGCGTGTATACGTGTGTATATGTGTGTGTGTGTGTGCGTATATATATATACGTATGTGTGTGTGTGTATGTATGTAGGTATGCACATGTATGTATGTATGTATGTGTGGATGTGTATGTGTATGTGTGCACATATGTATTTTTAATTTTTTTACATTTTTATTTACTTTGTTATTTTTTTGATTGGGGGGTACGTTCAATTTATCAAAATCCTTGTTCCCATCTCCTAACCCACAATATGTAACTGTACTGCTGTCTATGTCGGTTACTGATGGTTTATGTTTAGACCGGTATTGCTTAGCAATAGAATCTTGTGATGTTACATCTTGCTTATCTCAGGGATTGACCCAAGATGAACCTTAAGTGCGCAATATGTTTAAGTTGCAACTTATTCTGTTTAGGTTTATTAGATGCTAATTGAACACTTTAAGTGCGGGAGCCTCCTCAGTTCATATGTTAGTAGAAGTTCTAGGATAGTGAGAGGTGAGCGCATAGTTGGGATTTTATTTGTGTTTTACCTCTTGTTCGAGGTCGCGCCGTGCTTTTTTGGCATCGGCCAGACAATGTGTTTGTTATTTTTATTTTCATATTTTTTTCTGTCCTATGTGTGTATGCCTGTTAAATGTGGGTTGATGGGGGGTTAAAGGTTGGGGAAAGTAGGGGAACAGGGTGGAGAGTAAAGGTGCTTGCGGGGGGGGAGGGGTGGGTTGGATACTGCTCGGGTGTAGGTGCTACATATGCTGATCGTGATGGTTTGGTGCGCTTTCTTACCTTTTTAGTGAGTTACAAGTTATGCAGGCCACCATAGGAACTACAAATGAGAGGAGGGCGGGACTTACATTCACTTCCTGGAATGTCAAGGGTTTAAACGAACCAATTAAGAGAGGCAGGGTCCTAGCCCACTTGAAAGCACTTTCGTCTGATATTATATTTTTGCAAGAAACCCATCTGAAAAACAAATCTCATAACAGACTTAAATGTAAGTGGGTGGGACAAGTGTATCACTCTAACTTCTCTGCCAAAACGAGAGGCACAGCGATTCTGGTACAGAAAGGAATTCCCTTTCTACATAAAACCACTATTGTGGATAAAGAGGGTCGTTATGTGATCGTAATAGGAGAGATCCATTCTACTTCTGTAACTCTACTAAATATCTATGGGCCAAACATTGATAACCCCTCTTTTTCAAAAGAGTCCTTGCCCTGATTCCAGATATCTCCCATACTAATCTGGTCATTGGAGGGGACCTTAACTGTGTACTAGACCAATATTTGGATAGATCCTCTACCCGGCGAACCCCCTACCTCCCATTCAAGCGAATTCTTGAATACCTACATAAAAAATTCTAACTTATTTGATATATGGAGGATCTCTAATCCTACGGGTAGGGAATACTCCTTTTACTCTCATGTCCACAATGTATATACTCGAATTGACTACTTTTTGGTTGATGCTAAATTACTCCCCTATACCTGTAATGTGAGATATCATGATATTATAATCTCTGACCACAGTCCACTCACCTTCTCCCTGAGATTGGGTGACATCGTACCAAACGAGAGGGTCTGGAGGTTGAATCCTCAGCTCCTCACAGAACCAACATTCTGTGAACATCTTAAAGACCAAATTACATTTTTCTTTGATACCAACGACAACACAGAGACTTCCCCAGCATTATTGTGGGAAACGCTGAAGGCTTATTTGAGAGGCTGTATCATCTCCTTTCAGACTGCCAGGAGTAGGCAAAACAGAAAAAAATTGGTAGAACTGGAGGGACAAATTCACTTACTGGATAGGGAGAATGCTAGACATCCATCTATGGAGAAACATAAACAAATTATGTCTTTAAAATTTAAATACAATCAGATCCTCTCGGCTAAAATTGCCAAATCTTTTCTCTATGCCAAGCAAAAATATTTTGAGTTTGGTGACAAACCACACAAATTACTCGCCAGACAACTTCGAAAAACGTGAGTGACCGAATGATTCACAAAGTTAAATCTGCATCTGGGGAATTACTCTCCTCCCCCAAAGACATCAATGACAGATTCCGTCAGTTTTATGAGACTCTATATACATCTAAAGCGGATCCTAACCCCTTAATTATGCAAAACTTTTTGGAGGACTGTAATCTTCCTGCCCTGAACCAGGAAGACTCTAACTTCCTGAATAAGGAAATATCTCTTGAAGAAATTAGAGGAACAATTAAATCTCTAAAGAGTGGCAAGACCCCGGGCCCAGATGGATACCCTGGTGAATTCTATAAAACATTCAGCAACATGCTATCTCCCTACCTGCACAAAATGTTGGTTCGGGCCAATGAGGATGGAGCTCTCCCATCTACTTTGGATGAGGCGTTTATTACAGTTATACATAAGAAGGGTAAAGATCCGGAAGAGGTAGGGTCATACAGACCAATATCCCTCCTTAATACAGACCAAAAGATTTTAGCAAAAACTCTGGCTAACAGGCTTAGCACTTTAATTGGCAAATTGGTCCATTCGGACCAGACTGGCTTTATCCCTAATAGAAACTCATTCTTCAATCTCAGGCGCCTCTTCAACATTATGTATTCTCAGAGGTTACCTAACGTGGACCTTGCCGTTATATCTCTTGACGCCGAAAAGGCCTTTGACCAAGTTGAGTGGCCCTATCTATTCAAGGTCCTACATAAATTTAATATTGGAGATGGGTTCATAAATTGGATCCAGCTTTTATATAGGAACCCCTGTGCGAGAATACTCACTAACCAATCAATGTCGCCCAGATTTAACATTCACAGAGGGACAAGGCAGGGTTGTGCGCTGTCGCCTATGCTCTTCGCCCTAATTATTGAACCTCTCGCTCAAGCGATCAGATCTAACTCAGCAATACACGGCTATAATACTAAAGATACTCTAAATAAGATTTCCCTATATGCAGATGATATTCTCCTCTATGTAACAGAACCCCAAGCTAGTATTCCAGCTATTCTTGAGGTGATTAATTTGTTTGGTACCTTCTCGGGATACAGAATAAATTGGAACAAGAGTGAATTAATGCCCATACGGTTGCAAAACACCTCCTGGCTAGAACATCTTCCAGTTAAGTTATCTTCAGAAAAATGTATCTACCTTGGAATTGTAGTTACCAAACAATACTCCTCACTATTTAAAGAGAATTTCCCTTCTCTGATGCAAAATCTCAAGGCAAACATACAGTTTTGGAGAACTCTCCCAATTTCTCTGCTCGGAAGAATTAATGCCATTAAAATGGTCTTCCTCCCACAACTGCTCTACCTATACCAGAACATCCCAGTATTCATACCTAAATCATTTCATAAACAACTGGACTCTATTATCAATCCTTTCATCTGGGATTATAAAACACACAGGATAGGTAAAAACACCTATGTAAATCCAAGATGGAAGGAGGATTGTCTCTCCCAAATTTTATATTTTACTATTGGGCCGCTAACCTCCGCGCTGTTACGTTTTTTGCTGGATGACGCACCCCCGCCACCCAGCTGGCTTAGCATGGAGCGGGAGGAGTGTCACCCCTTCTCTATTGGTGCCGTGATTTTGTCACCTGTTAATCTGGAGATGTCACTTTACCATAACAATCCTATTATACATAGCACAGTCCGAATCTGGAAGCAAATTAAAGTCCACTTTGAGCTTAGACCAATATCATTCATGCTCCCTGTTGCCAGGAATCCCTCCTTTGCCCCCTCTAACCTTGATAACACCTTTGAGCGATGGGGAGAGTTGGGGATAAGTACCATAGGGGATTTATATATAGGAGGGACCTTTGCTTCCTTTGAAGCGCTGAGGGAAACTTATAACCTTCCCAGAAGTAACTTTTTCAGATACCTACAAATTAGAGACTATGTTAGAAAACACCTCCCAACATTTGAGAATGCTAAACCTTCCATGTTTGACGGATGCATAAAAATATGCCCCACCTCAGACAAACTGATATCTCGTCTATATGACGCTTTTCAATCTGTTAGCGCACCCTCTACAGATGCCATTAAGGCAAAATGGGAGGAAGAACTAGGGACTGATATTTCGGTGGCAGACTGGGAGGATAGCTTGGAGTATATCCACACCTGCTCCATTAACTCCAGACATCGTCTCATACAATTTAAGGTACTACACAGATTACACTATTCCAAAACTAAACTGCATAGGATATTTCCCTGATACATCCCCTATGTGTGATAACTGTCAGGCTGAGCAGGGTACACTACTCCACTGCTTTGCCCTATGCTCTAGTCTGTATGGTTATTGGTGCGGAATATTTGGGGTCCTCTCTGAAGTTCTGGAGACTTCAATAGACCCAGACCCGCTTCTGATAATCCTGGGAGTGTCCGACTCCCTAAACGGATTAACCAACTCCCAAAAACAACTAATCTCTTACAGTCTCATCTCGGCAAAAAAATTAATCTTGTTGTTTTGGAAAAGGAGGGAAGCGCCCTCTACCAAATTATGGCTCAGCCGAAGTGGCAAAAACTGTACACTTAGAAAGAATTAGATATATTCTGAACAATAAATTAGCAACATTTGATCAAATCTGGCAGCCTTTCCTCTCTTACCTGGACCAGTCGGTGCTGTGAATTTGTACTTTTAACGCACTCTCAATTGTCATATTTATATACACCTTTGGGCAGCGTGTAGCTGGCCCCGACACTCGAGCAGTCGGGAGGGGAATAGGGTGGAATAGGGGGGATAAAGGGGGGTATAAGTGGGGGGTTACATCTACCCTTTTTCTTTCTACCTGTCCCTGTTCTGTATGTCGTGTTTTGTAATATTTGTTTTATGTCCAGAACTCTGGGTCTTGTTGTTCATGTCTGTTCTCTTATGTTTAGATAAGAACTGTACACATGTCTTTCATACCTATACACCATTCTTGTGTGTGTTCAATAAAAAATATTTGAACAGAAAATCATAACTGGCATGCAGATCAGTAGAAATGGTACGATAACTTGGCACTCCAAATGCAAAACGTTTGCCGACCGCTGGCGTAGCCTATTACCGGCAACTTCAGGAGTGTAATGGCAGAATCTGCAAAGGCCAGCAGCAGCGGTAGGAGGAAGGTCAGGAACAGGTTTTTCTTCTTCTTCTGGATCTCTGGCTCCCTCTTTAGTCATTTGTTTGTCTTAATTTTTAATCACAGTGCTTAAAGCATCAGACAAGCTCAGTAGCCTACATATAGTTGACTTTATTAAAACATAGGATGTGTCTATACACACACATATGGAAAAACACGTAAAAATAATTATACCAATCGATTGGTCGAAATAACAAGATATTTTTTTTGTCGGGGACAGCCCTACCACCCACACACTTCTCTCACACACACAAACACGTAATAGATCCAACTACACACACCGTGTGGTGCCCTCCAGAGGGAATGTGAACAGCTACATCCTCTCAGAGTAAACCAAGCCCAGCAGAACCTGCTGACGAGGCACATCCTGACACACTGCCTGCCTGTCTGTCCTCCCCGGGGCGCTGCTCTAGGCCTTATTGATCCCTTCCAACACACCCAAATTAACTATCGACCCATACTGGGCCAAGCAGGTGACCCGAACTCAGAGAAAAGATGGAAAAACAAAAGAACAAAATCCACAAAATAACAACCATATTCATGTACACACGCACAAGCTACACTTGATAATGCAAGCACACACACAAAATGCAGGCTGGTGTATTTGCAAGGATGACTTGTGAGACAGTTTGTTCCCCAACGTGACACAGGCAGAGTGCTTGATCACAGTGACGCAGCGGCAGTGACTAGCACCACCAGCCTGTGCTGTTCCACCAGAGAGCCAACCTACAGATGGTGAATCAGGGAGGGAAAAAGCCTGTTTCTCTCAACACCATCAAAGCGTGAACCTGTGATAATTGTGAATCACACACACATCTCAAAGAACAACCTTATATACCTACAGTTGAAGTCGGAAGTTCACATAAACTTAGGTTGGAGTCATTAAAACTTGTTTTTCAACCACTCCACAAAATTCTTGTTAACAAACTATAGTTTTGGCTAGTCAGTTAGGACATTTACTTTGTGCATGACAACAATTGTTTACAGACAGATTATTTCACTTATAATTCACTGTATCACAATTCCAGTGGGTCAGAGGTTTACATACACTAAGTTGACTGTGCCTTTAAACAGCTTGGAAAATTCCAGAAAATTATGTCATGGCGTTAGAAGCTTCTGATAGGCTAATTGACATCATTTGAGTTAATTTGAGGTGTACCTGTGGATGTATTTCAAGGCCTACCTTCAGACTCAGTGCCTCTTTGCTTGACGTCATAGGAAAATCAAAAGAAATCAGCCAAGACCTCAGAAAAAAAAATGGTAGACCTCCACAAGTCTGGTTCATCCTTGGGAGCAATTTCCAAACGCCTGAAGGCACCACGTTCATCTGTACAAACAATAGTACGCAAGTATAAACACCATGGGACCACGCACCGTCATACCGCTCAGGAAGGAGATGCGTTCTGTCTCCTAGAGATGAACGTACTTTGGTGCGGAAACTGCAAATCAATCCCAGAACAACAAAGGACCTTGTGAAGATGTTGGAGGAAACAGGTACAAAAGTATCTATATCCACAGTAAAACAAGTCCTATATCAACATAACCTGAAAGGCTGCTCAGCAAGGAAGAAGCCACTGCTCCAAAACCGCCATAAAAAAGCCAGACTACGGTTTGCAACTGCACATGGGGACAAAGATCTTACTTTTTGGAGAAATGTCCTCTGGTCTGATGAAACAAAAATAGAACTGTTTGGCCATAATGACCATCGTTATGTTTGGAGGAAAAAGGTGGTACCTTGCAAGCCGAAGAACACCATCCCAACTGTGAAGCACGGGGGTGGCAGCATCATGCTGTGGGGGTGCTTTGCTGCAGCAGGGACTGGTGCACTTCACAAAATAGATGGCATCATGAGGAAGGATAATTATGTGGATATATTGAAGCAACATCTCAAGACATCAGTCAGGAAGTTAAAGCTTGGTCACAAATTGGTCTTCCAAATGGACAATGACCCCAAGCATACTTCCGAAGTTGTGGCAAAATGGCTTAAGGACAACAAAGTCAAGGTATTGCAGTGGCCATCACAAAGCCCTGACCTCAATCCTATAGAAAATGTGTGGGCAGAACTGAAAAAGCGTGTGCGAGCAAGGAGGCCTACAAACCTGACTCAGTTACACCAGCTCTGTCAGGAGGAATGGGCCAAAATTCACCCAACTTATTGTGGGAAGCTTGTGGAAGGCTACCTGAAACGTTTGACCCAAGTTAAACAATTTAAAGGCAATGCTACCAAATACTAATTGAGTGTATGTAAACTTCTGACCCACTGGTAATGTGAAAAAAGAAATAAAAGCTGAAATAAATCACTCTACTATTATTCTGACATTTCACATTCTTAAAATAAAGTGGTGATCCTAACTGACCTAAGACAGGGAATTTTTACTAGGATTAAATGTCAGGAATTGTGAAAAACTGAGTTTAAATGTATTTGGCTAAGGTCCGACTTCAACTGTATAGCTCACACAAATCCTCCCAATGATAGGCCACAGCTCCCAGGCCAGTTAAGGACAGCCTTCTTTAAGAAATTGGTCGCTAAGAAGTCACAATTGCTTTCAACTGGCAAATTGCACCTTCTATACGCGTCGTTAGCTCCCTCTGATAATCACTAAGCTCCTGCCTATGCGCCAGGATAATTTGCAATTTTGGAGCAGCGACTCTGAAGACTGAGGAGGACTGGTTAAAAATGTAATAGAGGAGACTTTTCTAAAGGCAGCCACTCATGCAGAGGCAGGGAGGAAGGAGGAGGGTGGCTCTTCGGGGCCAGGCAGGGATAAAAGCACCAACACCTCCACATCCATAACACACCTGGGATCTATATAGAGAACACAGGAATGTAGGATGGGGGGCGGAGGGAGAGTGCGTCACTGAGAAGCGGCACAGAAGATAAGGAGGGGAGAGGAGGGTGACGCTCATCGTGGCAGAACAAAAGGGCTTAAATTAATGAGCCCACATAAACCTGCAGGAAGGCGGCGAGCTGCGAACGGCGGAACGTTCCGGCATAGCGCCTCGCCTTCCACTCCACCAGCTAGGTGACAGGCGGTTAAGCTCTAACTCTTTTTCATGTCAGCGCTGAGGAACGTCAGAGTGACAGCCTTCAGAAGAGCAGGGGCTGGCATCAGACGGACGAGCAGCGTCTGTCTGTCTGAATGGGTCTGTCACATCTGTCGATCTCACTAAAACAAATCACTGGCTCCGCTCTGAGCTAAAGGAGGCCAGGGGCTTCAAAAACAGATGCTCAGCCTCACACACACAAGGGAACAGCAGCTTACCTATACTGTGCAGCGCCTGCTACCTGTGCAAATTCACTGACTCACTCACTTCTGGATCCTATGTGGTTTGGTATTACAGTGCAGTAATTTGGCCGTCAATGTACTATCTAGTCTCTCTCCATTTTATGATGTTCACCCATTAAAAGTAACTGTCCTTCCCCCAAAAATTGTAAATGTTAATTGTGTTAATGTGTTGGAATGGTGTGGGAGTACCCCAACAACAGAATGTGTCATAAAAAATATTCTTGCCTTTTGTTTTTGAAGTGTTCTTAAACATACTTTATTAGATATATTTATTGTGCCACTTAAGACACTTAATCAACAGAATAACAGTGCTTGACATCATTGTAGCCGCTAATGAGCTTTCTCTTAATCGAGATTGATTTAATTTACATGACATTTTCCTCTCCATTCAATCACTGGCATTGTAGCTGCCACCATTCCTATTGCACTTACAGTGCCCTCCACTATTATTGGCACCCCTGTTTAAGATGTGGTCGAGGACTTCCAAAAATTCTCCTTTTTTTTTTTTAAACAACATAGAACCCAAATGCAAAAAAAGAGAAAAATCCAACCTTTTATTTAAGTACATTACTTTGGTGGTAAAAAAAAAATCACACATTTAAAAAAAAATTAACTTGAAATCATGTGTCCCACAATTATTGGCACCCCTAACAATTCCGCTGAAAATTTTAATTGATTTTTTTAAAAATATATTTTTCTGTAGTTGCTAAAGTTGGTCAGGGTATCTAGGAACTTTTAATTAGTAATTCATGACTTCCTGTTTCCCTGGGGTATAAATATGACGTGACACAGAGGCCTAATTCTCTTACCCATTTGTCAACATGGCAAAGACAAGAGAACACACCATTCAAGTAAGGCAGATTTGTGTCGACCTTCATAAGTCAGGCAATGGCTACAAGAAAATACCACTCGCCTTAACTTGCCCGTATCTACAGTCAGAGGAATCATTAAGAAGTTTAAAACAACTGGAACAGTGACAAACAAGGCTGGAAGTGGTCCCAAGTTTATCTTGCCACAACGCACAGTGAGGAGGATGGTAAGAGAAGTAAAAAAAAGTCCTAAGCTCACTGTCACAGAATTGCATCAAAGAGTGGCATCTTGGGGTCACAAAGTCTCCAAAACAACCATCAGACGCTCTCTACATGCCAACAAGCTGTTTGGGAGGCATGCAAGGAAAAAGCCTTTTCTCACTAACACTAACAAACATAAACGTTTGGAGTTTGCTAAGCGGCACTGGGACTTCAACTGGGATTGTGTGCTTTGGTCAGATGAGACTAAGATTGAGCTTTTTGGCAACAAACACTCTAAGTGGGTCTGGCGTAAAACAAAAGATGAGTATGCCGAAAAGCACCTCATGCCCACCGTGAAGTATGGTGGAGGATCTGTGATGCTGTGGGCCTGTTTCTCTTCCAAAGGCCCTGGGAACCTTGTTAGGGTGCATGGCATTATGAACGCTTTGAACTACCAGGACATTTTAAATAAAAACCTGATGGCCTCTGCCAGAAAGCTGAAGATTGGTCGTCATTGGGTCTTTCAGCAGGATAATGATCCAAAACATGTGGCAAAATCTACACAAAAATGGTTCAGCAGTCACAAACTCAAGGTCCTCCCATGGCCATCTCAGTCCCCAGACCTCAACCCAATCGAAAACCTGTGGGGCGAGCTAAAGAGGAGAGTGCATAAGAGAGGACCCAGGACACTGGATGATCTAGAAAGATTGTGCAAAGAAGAATGGTCAAAGATCCCTCTCTCTGTGTTCTCCAATCTTGTGAAATGTTATAGGAGGAGATTAAGTGCTGTCTTGTTGGCAAAAGGGGGTTGTACAAAGTATTAACATCAGGGGTGCCAATAATTGTGGGACACATGATTTCAAGTTTTATTTTTTCTAAATGTGTGATTTTTTTTTTTACACCAAAGTAATGTACTTCAATAAAAGGTTGGATTTTTCTATTTTTTTGCATTTGGGTTCTATGTTGTTTAAAAAAAAAAGGAGAATTTTTGGAAGTCCTCGACCACATCTTAAACAGGGGTGCCAATAATTGTGGAGGGCACTGTATACTGGGATCATTATTATCCCGATTGATTGCAGGATTTAACACAAGTCACCTAGGTCCCAGGCAGTCTGGAAGCCTGTTATTGTCCACACATTCTCCCCACTCTGTGAACAAAGCTCATCGATCAAGCAGAACCACATTATGCACGCGACCCAATTGTCCGGGCCGAGACCTTGTGTCCATCACCACGCCGGCTCTCCCTGGCCCACAGTCCCAGCCCTATCAATCTCCCATTAGAGCGTCACGGTGCAGTCCTCTTTAAGCACACCTCATGTAATGTAGGCTACTGCCTCTTACTGCACAGCATCCAAAAGCACAAGTAAAATCCACAATAGTAAGAAAGAGTGTGACAGCAATGCCATCTAGTTGCAGACAACCAAAATTCACTCAACCCGGTACTTAGCCTACTTTCTGAACTGTGTTGGTAACTGTTGACAGCTGATGTGTTGTAAACATTTTCACAAGCAGCAGAGACAGGAGAGGTTCACTCAATCCCTGCTAACTATTGCTATTATGAACCAATGTAAAAATAAAAAATAATTTAATAAATAATACATCCCATACTCTTAGCAGCTACTAAATCTTATTTGTCACACGCACTGAATACAACAGATGTAGACCTTATAGTGAAATGCTTACTTACAAGGCCTTAACCAACAATGCAGAAAAATAAGTGTTAAGTAAACAATAGATAAGTAGAAAATAAAAGCAGTAAAATAACAGCAGCGAGGCTATATACAGGGGGTACCGGTATAGAGTCAATGTGCGGGGGCACCGGTTAGTCGAGGTAATTTAGGTAATATGCAAATGTGGTATAGTTAAAGTGACTGCATAGATAATAAACAGAGAGTAGCAGCATACTAGCTAGCGGGAAAACAGTGTTTACATAGTTAGCAAGTTCACCAGATCATGGGGTAAACAAATACATGTATGACTGGGGTTCCACTGTAACATAGATACGTCAATTGGGGTAACACGTGTGCTCAGAGTGTAGGAGTGCTATTTACCTGGCCCCCTCTTGTCCCAGCCACACACCATGGTGCCCATGCTGAGGCCCATGCCCTTGTACTGGTACACCATATTGGCCAGAAGCTTGGAGGCAGCTGCCACAGAGATGCGCTCCTTGTTGCGGAGCTCATAGACGCGACACTGGCGGGCCAGCAGGCGCTCCCAGAAGCTGCAGTCAGCTGCACCTCCAGCCATGGTGCCCAGCAGGTACGGGTTTATCTCTATCACCTTCTTTACAGTCTGGGAGGCGATGTAGGCACCAGCTGTGGCCCGAGAGTCCACCGCCACGATGACGCCATGTTGGAACTGTGGAATGATGACAAATGGGATTTGAGGTTAGTTAGGGAGGGCCAGCTGCACTTGACTTGAGAGATTGGTGGCCTTACTGGCTGTCAGCTGATGGTTTGTTTCTGCTACAGAGAGTTTGATCCAACACTTTTAGAAGAATACTAATTCTCATTAACAAAGTTTAGGCCAGTATGTAATGTATACTTAACTAGTAACTTTAGCCCTGGATAGGACTATGTAACTAGCTATGTGCAATTGGAATTACTGCCAAATGCCAAGCAAACAAGCTACTGTGGCTACTAGCTAGTATGTGACACATTTAGATAAAACAAACTTGTAAACTAGCTGATGAACTGTCAGTGTTGTCAAACTACTGTAGGTAGTTATTTAGATAACTAGCTAGCAAGCTTGGCTAACGTTAGCAATGAGCAAGCACAATTAGCCCGCTAGATAACTGGCTGGCTAACATAAGCTAGCTAGTTAGCCATCAAGAAAACTAAAACAGACACAGCATGGAACTCAAGACCACTTCACCAATATAGCTAGCTATAGCTAATATCAAATAAAATCTCAAGGATATAATTTGAGTTAATGTGTGACTTATTTTACATTAAAACAGAGGCTTTAACTAGCAATCTCAATTTACTTTGAAAGCCAAGGTGGTGGTCCCATGGAGAAATTCTATTTTCCTCTCCGGGCCGTCCTCGTCGTCGGGGCCGAGCGAAGCTTTTATGGAGAAATTAAGTCTGTCACCCGGTGCAGCCCCAAAGCCCAAGTCGGTCTGACCAAGTCCACAACCAAATGAAAAAGACCGGTCATTATTAAATGAAAAATCCGCAGACTCACTCTGCAAGACACTAGACAGCGCCATCTTTGAAAGTGTTTTGGAGATCAACCGACACCCGGATTCTTCTTCTTCTATGGTATATTGTCGATTGCACAATTGAATGTGAATCCCGCCACCTACCGTGCAGGATGGAAACAGGATTCCCCCCCAAAAATGGAACAAACATCTTAAAAATTATAATAATACCTAAAATAAAATAAATCAAACAACTTTACTGTTAAAAAATAAACAGATCTGATCCTTACACAGGCTCAACGGGAACCTCTGAGGGCAGGCCTTCTTCTGGCGCCAGTACCCCTTGCAAGTCTTCAGATGTAAAATCCTTATGTCCCAAAAACCGTTCTGCCGCAGCCACAATGTCCAGTATCATAGACTTCTTTGAGACTTGAGTCGTACAGTTTATAGCTGTGGCAATGAACGCCACAAAATCCACATTTTTAACACACATGGTATTGTTTGACTGGCAGCAAACTTTAATACAGGCTGTGGTGCATCCACTACCATAAAATCACTAGCATCACTTGTTTTGTCAATTCTTTTAATCGCCTCCGCATAGGAGATTCGATTGGTCGCTCTAACTTTTGCCACCTCAATCTCCTTCACTCCAGGAACTCGGGATCATGATCCCCACCACAATTGCAACACCGTCGTCCTTCTACACACCGTTCTTCAGTATACTCCGTCCGTCTGCACACACTTGAAACAACAATATTTTACAGTTCTTACACTGCAGTGGTTTGGGAACAAAAGCTCTAACAGTGTATCTTACATAACCAAGCATCACATGCATAGGTAGATGCTCTTTGTCAAAAAACAACAGGACCAACAGACATTCTTTTTTTTTTTTCGTTCACCCAGCGAGTCAGAAGCCGGGCACCAACCACACCAGGAATTCTCTTTAGGTATTCAACCTGAACATCCGTCGTCACCCCTGAGATGACTCCTTTGACGGGTGCTCTACTCCAAAGTTCAAAGCAGGAAACTTCTGTTGTCCGGATTCTTTTGAGGCCCACTGCAATCTTCCTCTGTTCTTCAGAAATACAATCAATCAAAATAAGACCACTCCTGGTCACTCAACAAACGCATCCCAACAAGAAGTGAATCATTATCATTCATGGATGTATCCCTCACTCCAAAGATTAGACAATTTCCTTTTTGTTCCAGTTTTCGACACTACTGTTGTCCATTCAGGACTTTCATCTTCACCAACTTTGATTGATGCTCTGCTTGATTCGAACTCAGCTTCCACTTCAGTGGAGGCTGCTGAGGGGAGGACAGCTCATGATAATGGCTGGAATGGAGTTCAATGGATGGAATGGAGTGAATGGAATGGTATCAAACAGATGAAAACCATGTTTTTGATACCCTTCCATTTACTCCATTCCAGACATTATTATGAGCCGTCCTCCCCTTAGCAGCCTCAGCAGATCCACTTCTGCCATTTTACACCTCTCTGCTTTTTTCTCTCGCTCTACCGCTCTCCTCTCCCCCACACCTAGACTCCAGACCAAAGATGGTGGATGACTCCCAGCATCTTTATTTTCTGTCTTCTTTGAATGGAAGACACCAAATGCTTAGAGCACCCACTCTCGCACTGGCAGAATGCCAACCGCCATTAAACCTAATCTAAGAAGAAGTAGTATCTCACTGGCAGACTGTGGCAGCCCTCATCTAATTTCTACCTTACTTGTTGCCAACCTTTCCTCTTCATTCTCTCCCTTTCCAACCACACCCTGTTTCTGCCCCACCATCTCTGCATGCATTTCCCTTACTTTCTGTAAAAAGTGGCCAGTCTTCATCCTTCTTTTCAACCCTCTGATTCTATTTACTTTATGTTTTCCCTAATCTACCCTAGCCCAAGAATGAACTAAAGGAGCATAACATTACTCCTTATAGTCCAAGGAACTTACATGTTCTGTTTCTAGGCGAATTGGCTCTAGTAGTCCAAACAGCCAGATACTCCATCTAAACGTAAATCAATTCTCAATTGCGGTACGGTTCTAGAAACATAAAGCCCTCTACTTACATATCACATCAAAATAATATAGGCTACACTTACTGTAAATTCCTTGCAGAAACTATATTTTCCGTGCCATGCAGTATTGAGACAAAGGAAGTCTTCCAGCCAAGACTCCAACATCCAAAAGTGGAAAATTAAACAATATTCCTACTTAAAAGAATGTGGGAAATGGTCTGTGGTGACTTAAAGAACAATCATGTCAAATTCTTTACTATGTTGTGATGTCATTAAAGAAGGTGGAACAACATAACTGTATCTCTGGGAGTGTACACTTCCCAGTTATGAGGTTTGCATCTAATTGTTGTATAAAATGAATGATTAAGTATAATAATACTTATGTGAAGATAACAATGGGATTTTAGCATTCTAGATGAGATGGTTGTTTCCATATTGATTTGTTCTCAGTCAGTGGCCACGCCCAGATGAGCACAAACATGATGAAACGCCCCCTTTTCTACTCAAGTATAAAACCCCTCGTGATGAAATTCACCTCAGACGTGAAGCGTGAGCTAAACGTTACAAAATGGTTTAAAACTAGAACTCAATTACCAAAGGAAGACCAAGCAGATTACGGTATAAGATGGATGTTGCAAATGGTTGAATTTCTACCAGACCAGGAAGCGTGAAGCTGTTAGTCCACACGTTTGAAATGGAGAAAGTCTGAAACTCTCAACCTCTACACGAGGTGACGAAGAAGACAATGCACTAGACCTTATCATCTCAGTCTGCAGCTGGCATGTATAGTTGTCTAGAGAACTTTCACCAAAGACACGAGCTGGGAAGGACAATCCCTCTCCGACAACCGGTGGTACATCTGAAGTACCTATCCAAACAGATCAACTCTACGAACTACAGGGCACACTGAAGTACCCATCCTAACCACCACTACGACCAGAAACTCTACCAAGGACATTGGGATCTCTGGTGGGCAAACCAGAGTCCTACATCTTTGACTCAACTATCGAGGACAGCTACACGTAAATACATGTTGCATTTCTAATCCGAATGAGCGGGTGCTAAGCATTTGTTTTTCAGTGAGCGTAGTTTACAAATGTCCGATAGGTGAATTCCTTTGTCTCTTCCTTCCCCCCACTCTCTCTGAATCAGCCAACCCTCCTTCTACCCAAGCATTCGTGCTATTGTTAGTCCAGTCCACTAGGGACCTGTTTTCATTACATTAGTAATCAATAACCTATGTGTGCGTGTGTTTGTATTGTGTTATTATTTAGTTCGTTTTTATTTTTATTTTATTTATTTTGGGGGGTGGGGTCGATCAGCTTAAATATTGCAGACAGATTGTAACTTCCATCAACCTGTCTGCATCACTTCCAATCACCCATATGTGTTTTTTTCTCGCAAATATATATATATATATATATATAAATATATATATATATATATATATATATATATATATATATATATATATACATACATACATACACATACATATACACATACATACAAACATATAAATACATATTGTGATGTCACGAGAGGCTGTGTCCTGAGGGACGTTACATCCCCCTGAGGTGGCTGCAAACCCAGACAGCTATGGCTCCATCTGCTGGTATGGTCGGGAACTCCACCCCTCTATGGCCAATCTTCCCACGCAGCTGAAACAAATGAGGAGCTGATGAGCTGAAGGTTTGGGAAGGGAAGAGACACAGTCTCCAAGCTGGGCTCTCTGGAGGACAAGAGTGCTGCACGTCCACTTCCATGAGGAATATAAGGATTTGGAGATACTTACCTTTGGGAAATACTCACCTTTGGATATATGCACCTGTGGAAATACGTGTGGGGATTTTGGAAGGACGTTTTGCTGGGTTGGCCACTAGCTGCAACGGGGAATACAGTAAGACTGGGGAAAAGTTATTTGAGCGAGGGAGAGTTATGATTTTGGATGTGGAAGAGACATCCCTGAACTGTTAACCCTTAAAGAGCCACCAGAGAACAGAGTTGTGTTATACTTTCGTTAGTTTCCCAAGACCTTTAATAAAATCCTTGTTTTGGTTGAACCTGGTCTCCTTGCACTACTTGAGCAATCCCGCTGAAAGCTGTGTAGCCTCTCGTGACATCACAGATGGTGGAGAATACGGGCACGCTCAAGCGTTAATAGTGCATGTCAGAGGAGGATACCGAAGGTTTGATCACCCAGTTTTCCAAGTTGGCCGTAGGCTCCCCCGCCGACTGAAATGGAGGACATATTGAAAGCCCTTGTTGCTGGCCAGCAAGCCCAGATGCAAGCAAACGTGGCTCTCTTGGAGGAGCAAAAGAAAGCCAACCTTCTGAAGGCAGAGGAATTGCAGTTGCAGAGACAGAGGGTTGTCCAAAATACCCGCCCAATAAAGGCAAGTGACTTTATATCTAAGATGGGAGCTACCGATGACATTGAGGCATACCTGCATGCATTTGAGGCCACGGCCACTAGGGAAGCCTGGCCCAAGCAACAGTGGGTTGGTCTGTTAGCCCCCTTTCTAACCGGGGAAGCGCTGAATGCTGTCCGGGACCTGGGCCCTGACCAGGTTACTGACTATGATGCCCTGAAGTCTGAGATCCTCAGCAGATATGGACTCACAAAGTTTGGTATGGCCCAGCGCTTTCACAGCTGGACCTTCCAACCAGACCAACCTCCTCGGGCGCAGATGCATGAACTTGTCCGAATCGCAAGGAAATGGCTGGATCCGCAGAGGAATACAGCAGCGGCGGTGGTGGAGGCCGTTGTGGTGGATCGTTACCTACGCGCCCTGCCTTATGAGGCAAAACGGTTCATCAGTCAACAGGCCTTGACCACAGCTGATCTGACCGTGGAAGCTGTGGAAAAGTACCAGGCCACAGCGGAGATGCTGAATGCTTCCCGAAAAGACCCCCGGAGGGCGGCCCCACCACAAATGGGAAGAACCCGTCCAAAGGACCCCAAGGTCTCGAACCCAGCCACGTCAGGACTTATCCCGGCTCCAGGGGGAGCCAGAAACCAGGCGGGTCCAAGAAGAGTACACCAGAGGGGGAAACTCGACAGTGTTACCGGTGTGGGGAGATGGGACATATCTCCTGGCAGTGTGGGAAACCAGCCGATGAACCTATGCCCACTGCGGAGTCCTCCAGCTCAGCACCCACACACCGTTTTGCCTCGCTCTTGGGAGTCGTAGATGGCGGCCCAGATCGACCCCCCACCTGCCCGGTAACTGTGAATCACCATGATGTGGAGGCCTTACTGGATTCTGGTAGCCGGGCCACCCTGGTGCGTAAGGATTTGGTGGGCCCAACGTGTCTGACCCCGGGAAAGTCCTCCCAGTTTCCTGTGTCCATGGGGACACCAGAGAATACCCCATTACTGAACTTACAATGACCAGCACACGGGGAACCATACACACGACGGCGGGGGTGGTTGATTCCCTCCCCGTCCCTGTCCTAATTGGACGAGACTGCCCAGCCTTTTACCCACTCTGGAGAGAGTCTCAGGAGAGGATAACCCGAGTACCTCGGAAACGGAGAGGCAAGACTCATCCTGGGAAGGCTCCGGTGCAATCCTCCGAGTTACTCACTCCCGCCCGGGCTCTGATAGGGATGGCAGGTGCCCAGACCGACACAGAGACGGAGCTACAGAATCTGGACAAAGAACTGTCTGGTCTGGAAGGGGACCGCTGAGAGGTATCGTTTGTTAAAGCAACAGTTAGACATGAAGACAGAAGAGTTAGATATCCTCCAGGCTAAACTCCAACAGAGCTCCTTCCCTAAGCAACAGGAGGAGCTGGAGAGGCTGCGCAGGACCATCGAGGAGTGTGAGGAGACCCTGCGCAGTAGTAAGGAGGTCCAGAAGAAGGCAGAGGAGAAGTACAAGGTGTTGGAGAACAAGATGAAGAATGCGGAGGCAGAGAGAGAGAAGGAACTGAAAGCTGCTCAACAGAAGCTAAACTCTGCTAAAACCAAGGCTGATGCGTTCAGTAAGAAACTCAAGGAGAGACAACAGGAGGCGGAGTCCCTGGTCCTAGAGTTGGAGGAGTTGAAGAGAGAGCAGTCTGGCAAGCACCACGGCAATGCGGACGCCCTCTCCCGGCGTGATGCCTTCTTCGCTGCCTTTACCCCGACGAGGACGTCGGTCCCGAGGAGGGGGATGTGTGATGTCACGAGAGGCTGTGTCCTGGAGGGACGTTACATCCCCCTGAGGTGGCTGCAAACCCAGACAGCTATGGCTCCATCTGCTGGTATGGTCGGGAACTCCACCCCTCTATGGCCAATCTTCCCACGCAGCTGAAACAAATGAGGAGCTGATGAGCTGAAGGTTTGGGAAGGGAAGAGACACAGTCTCCAAGCTGGGCTCTCTGGAGGACAAGAGTGCTGCACGTCCACTTCCATGAGGAATATAAGGATTTGGAGATACTTACCTTTGGGAAATACTCACCTTTGGATATATGCACCTGTGGAAATACGTGTGGGGATTTTGGAAGGACGTTTTGCTGGGTTGGCCACTAGCTGCAACGGGGAATACAGTAAGACTGGGGAAAAGTTATTTGAGCGAGGGAGAGTTATGATTTTGGATGTGGAAGAGACATCCCTGAACTGTTAACCCTTAAAGAGCCACCAGAGAACAGAGTTGTGTTATACTTTCGTTAGTTTCCCAAGACCTTTAATAAAATCCTTGTTTTGGTTGAACCTGGTCTCCTTGCACTACTTGAGCAATCCCGCTGAAAGCTGTGTAGCCTCTCGTGACATCACAATATACATACATATATATATATATATATATATATATATATATACACATATCCTTTAAAAAAAAAATATTTCCCTTTATTACTTTCCAACCCCACCACTCTTCCCTAATTGGAGTAAACTAGTGAACAACAACGCTTAGGCCTCTACTTCCAGCTTATACATACTATATACATTTTATGGACACAGTCAATTTTACAATAATTCTATTTCGTTTGTTTTTACTCCTGAACTTCCTCTACCCTCAACCTCTCCGATCATTTTCATGATGTCCATCCGGTTTGCTTCTATATGCCATATCTTTCTAACTGTGCTCTTTCACAAAAGCTCTCAACCTATAACCTATATACTTATTATGGACAGAGTATGCTTTACATTAGTTATCTTGTTGTTATTAGTTGTTGTTAGTTGTTATTAGTACAATCCTTCAGCTCCATTCAACACCTCCCATCTATATCTTAACACCATCCATATTGGATTTCTATTTGCCATATATTTTTCAACTGTACTGTGATGTTTCACAAAAGTTCTGAACCCTTCTATTCTCATTGTTTCTACAGATTATAAATAGAAAATAAACATTTTTGCTAAAAGTATCATTATATTATTGCTTGATTGACTATGACTTTTCAGATCACCCAGTAGTGCTATCTGCAGGGTTCGCTCCAGGTAAATATTGCAATCCTTCAGTCATTCCTGGACCTGTGACAAAAAACAAGCTACAAATGGACAGTACCAAAACAAATGATCTAATGATTCTGTCTCTTCGCAGCAAAATCTGCAGAGCTGGGAAGATTGTATCCCCCATATAAATAACATTCTATTGGTAGCAAGAATTTTGTATAATAATTTAAATTGAAAAATTCTAAGTTTTGAATCCGGCATCATTTTGCATATCAGTTCATAAACATGCCATGGAATCGGTACGTCAAAAATCTCTTCCCAACTATATGGAACGGCTGTCAATCCTTTGGTCCTTAAATGAAACTGGTATACTTTTTTATTTATCACAATTTTCTTTAACCAATTATGTTCTTTAATGCAGGGCCGACAGACAAGTTCCTTACTTTTCCCCCCTTCCACTTTCCTCTTCCTCTTCCATTTTTGCGGTAATGCTGCAATTATTTGGTTGTAATTTTGGGTAGAGCAGACATTTCCAAATGTTTTTGTTAGCTGCATGTGCAACATAACTCCACCAGTCCTACCTCTGATATAATTTACGAAGAAAATCCAAAAGAATAAAAAAAAAAGTTTTTTTATCAATTAGTATATTTGAGTTTAACCACAATATTTGTTGCATTATTTGTTCTGTCGTTTCTGGAGGATTACATTGAAATTGCAACCAACTTTCTATAGCTTGTTTTAGAAATAGTGATATTTGGGAGATTATTTCCTTTTCAAATAACTGAAAATGAGAGGTTGTAATCTGAATAAAGGGGAAAAGGCCATTATTGAACATGGGGTGAGACAATCTTACTAATTTGCTAGAGAACCACTTCGGATTGAAGTATAACTTTTGTATGACTGAAGCTTTTAGTGATAGGTCTAATGCTTTAATATTTTAGAATTTCTGTCCTCCGAATTCATATTAATTATATAAATAGGCCAGTTTAATTTTGTCTGGCTTGCCGTTCCAAATAAAATGGAATATTATTTTCTCATATAATTTAAAAAGCTGTTCGCTAGGTGTAGGCAAGACCATAAGCAAATAGGTAAACTGGGATAATACTAAAGAGTTAATCAGGGTGATTTTTCCACAAATAGACAGGTCTTTACCTTTCTATGGGGTGAGACAATCTTACTAATTTGCTAGAGAACCAGTTCGGATTTAAGTATAACTTTTGTATGACTGAAGCTTTTAGTGATAGGTCTAATGCTTTAATATTTAATAATTTATGTCCTCCGAATTCATATGAATTATATAAATAGGCCCGTTTAATTTTGTCTGGCTTGCCGTTTCAAATAAAATTGAATATTCTTTTCTCATATAATTTAAAAAACTGTTCGCTAGGCGTAGGCAAGACCTTAAGCAAATAGGTAAACTGGGATAATACTAAAGAGTTAATCAGGGTGATTTTTCCACAAATGTTGGATCTGATTTTAATAGATAACATTTCGATGGCCCTAATAAATAGATATGCCGATAGTGGACAACCTTGTTTTACTCCTCTTGACAGTTTAAAACTTTCTGAGAAATTGGTATTATTTACTATTTTACACCTAGGGTTACTATACATGATTTTAACCCATTTCATAAGAGATTCTCCAAAATTGAAATGCTCCAGGTATTTATATATAAACTCCAGTCGTACTTTATCAAATGCCTTTTCAAAGTCTGCTATGAATAGATGCCTAGATGTTTCATAGTGTTCTATTGTTTCCAGTACTTGCCTTATATTATCTCCAATGTATCGTCCATGTAAAAAACCTGTCTGATTAGAATGAATAATGTCAGACAATACCTTTTTAATTCTATGCGCTATACATTTTGCTATAATTTTTGCATCACAACACTGAAGTGTAAGGGGCCTAGTTAGTTAGTAAATAAATAATTAAGCCAATTTGTGTATTGCTGATTCATCAATAAGGTTAGGGTTCTTGCAGGTTCAAGGATTATGCGACGTTCAGAATGAGACTGATAAGAGGTAATTATTTAATAAGTGACTGTTATCGATATATAACATATATCTTCTAAGAGTTTAATTCGGGAGATGGTAACTCGTTAAACAGCTTCTTCCGTAGTGCCCCAAATTCCATATGAGTTAATTTTTACATGATTAATTGAATCGAGTGACAATTAAACAAAGTTAGGTGATTCGACAAATAACAGTCAATACATTAAAGTAAGTCACGTCAAGACACTGATTTAACCAGTTTTAACAGAGTTGCCACCGACAGTATTTTTCAGTGACAACACGATTGTGGTGTCAGTCTTCCGTTTACACACAGGTGTTCGGAGACACAGATAGCTAATTAGCACAGGTAGTCGCCTCTGTCTTCCGTCTGTTTTCCGTAAACAAGCGATGTAACATGGAAATATGGCTAATATGAAAGATACGTTCCTTATGTTTCCAAAACCATACTGCAAGCAATGAATGTTAACGTTCAGCACGAGCGTCGGGGCTCTTAACAAAACTCCCCAGCCAAAAGATACCTTCATGAATAGACAATAACTGTAATTAGCGTCTATGAATGGGCTAAATCTACCCCATACCCTCTAACCCCTACCCTTTAACCCCTACCCTCTAACCCCTACCCTCTAACCCCTACCCTCTAACCCCTACCCTTTAACCCCCTACCCTCTAACCCCTACCCTCTAACCCCTACCCTCTAACCCCTACCCTCTAACCCCTACCCTTTAACCCCTACCCTCTAACCCCTACCCTCTAACCCCTACCCTTTAACCCCTACCCTCTAACCCCTACCCTCTAACCCCTACCCTCTAACCCCTACCCTCTAACCCCTACCCTCTAACCCCTACCCTTTAACCCCTACCCTCTAACCCCTACCCTCTAACCCCTACCCTCTAACCCCTACTAACCTTCTAACCCTCTAACCCCTACCCTCTAACCCTCTGACCCCTACCCTCTAACCCCAACCCTCTAACACCTACAGTGAGGGAAAAAAGTATTTGATCCCCTGCTGATTTTGTACGTTTGCCCACTGACAAAGAAATGATCAGTCTATAATTCTAATGGTAGGTTTATTTGAACAGTGAGAGACAGAATAACAACAACAAAATCCAGAAAAACGCATGTCAAAAATGTAATAAATTGATTTGCATTTTAATGAGGGAAATAAGTATTTGACCCCCTCTCAATCAGAAAGATTTCTGGCTCCCAGGTGTCTTTTATACAGGTAACGAGCTGAGATTAGGAGCACACTCTTAAAGGGAGTGCTCCTAATCTCAGCTTGTTACCTGTATAAAAGACACCTGTCCACAGAAGCAATCAATCAATCAGATTTCAAACTCTCCACCATGGCCAAGACCAAAGAGCTCTCCAATGATGTCAGGGACAAGATTGTAGACCTACACAAGGCTGAAATGGGCTACAAGGCCATCGCCAAGCAGCTTGGTGAGAAGGTGACAACAGTTGGTGCGATTATTCGCAAATGGAAGAAACACAAAATAACTGTCAATCTCCCTCGGCCTGGGGCTCCATGCAAGATCTCACCTCGTGGAGTTGCAATAATCATAAGAACGGTGAGGAATCGGCCCAGAACTACACGGGAGGATCTTGTCAATGATCTCAAGGCAGCTGGGACCATAGTCACCAAGAAAACAATTGGTAACACACTACGCCGTGAAGGACTGAAATCCGGCAGCGCCCGCAAGGTCCCCCTGCTCAAGAAAGCACATATACAGGGCCGTCTGAAGTTTGCCAATGAACATCTGAATGATTCAGAGGAGAACTGGGTGAAAGTGTTTTAGTCAGATGAGACCAAAATCAAGCTCTTTGGCATCAACTCAACTCGCCGTGTTTGGAGGAGGAGGAATGCTGCCTATGACCCCAAGAACACCATCCCCACCATCAAACATGGAGGTGGAAACATTATGCTTTGGGGGTGTTTTTCTGCTAAGGGGACAGGACAACTACACTGCATCAAAGGGACGATGGACGGGGCCATGTACCATCAAATCTTGGGTGAGAACCTCCTTCCCTCAGCCAGGGCATTGAAAATGGGTCGTGGATGGGTATTCCAGCATGACAATGACCCAAAACACACAGCCAAGGCAACAAAGGAGTGGCTCAAGAAGAATCACATTAAGGTCCTGGAGTGGCCTAGCCAGTCTCCAGACCTTAATCCCATAGAAAATCTGTGGAGGGAGCTGAAGGTTGGAGTTGCCAAACGTCAGGCTCGAAACCTTAATGACTTGGAGAAGATCTGCAAAGAGGAGTGGGACAAAATCCCTCCTGAGATGTGTGCAAACCTGGCGGCAGGTAGCTTAGTGGGTAAGAGCGTTGTGCCAGTAACCGAAAGGTCGCTGGTTCTAATCACCGAGCCGACTAGGTGAAAAATCTGTCGATGTGCCCTTAAGCAAGGCACTTAACCCTAGTTGCTCCTGTAAGTCGCTCTGGATAAGAGCGTCTGCTAAATGACTAAAATGTAAAATGTAATGTAAATGTAAGAAACGTCTGACCTCTGTGATTGCCAACAAGGGTTTTGCCACCAAGTACTAAGTCATGTTTTGCAGAGGGGTCAAATACTTATTTCCCTCATTAAAATGCTAATCAATTTATAATATTTTTGACATGCATTTTTCTGGATTTTTTATAGACTGATTATGTCTTTGTCAGTGGGCAAACATACAAAATCAGCAGGGGGTCAAATACACTGCTCAAAAAAATAAAGGGAACACTAAAATAACACATCCTAGATCTGAATGAATGAAATAATCTTATTAAATACTTTTTTCTTTACATAGTTGAATGTGCTGACAACAAAATCACACAAAAATTATCAATGGAAATCAAATGTATCAAGCCATGGAGGTCTGGATTTGGAGTCACCCTCAAAATTAAAGTGGAAAACCACACTACAGGCTGATCCAACTTTGATGTAATGTCCTTAAAACAAGTCAAAATGAGGCTCAGTAGTGTGTGTGGCCTCCACGTGCCTGTATGACCTCCCTACAATGCCTGGGCATGCTCCTGATGAGGTGGCGGATGGTCTCCTGAGGGATCTTCTCCCAGACCTGGACTAAAGCATCCGCCAACTCCTGGACAGTCTGTGGTGCAACGTGGCGTTGGTGGATGGAGCGAGACATGATGTCCCAGATGTGCTCAATTGGATTCAGGTCTGGGGAACGGGCGGGCCAGTCCATAGCATCAATGCCTTCCTCTTGCAGGAACTGCTGACACACTCCAGCCACATGAGGTCTAGCATTGTCTTGCATTAGGAGGAACCCAGGGCCAACCGCACCAGCATATGGTCTCACAAGGGGTCTGAGGATCTCATCTCGGTACCTAATGGCAGTCAGGCTACCTCTGGCGAGCCCCCCAAAGAAATGCCACCCCACACCATGACTGACCCACCGCCAAACCGGTCATGCTGGAGGATGTTGCAGGCAGCAGAACATTCTCCACGGCGTCTCCAGACTCTGTCACGTCTGTCACATGTGCTCATTGTGAACCTGCTTTCATCTGTGAAGAGCACAGGGCGCTAGTGGCGAATTTGCCAATCTTGGTGTTCTCTGGCAAATCCCAAACGTCCTGCACGGTATTGGGCTGTAAGCACAACCCCCACCTGTGGACGTCGGGCCCTCATACCACCCTCATGGAGTCTGTTTCTGACCGTTTGAGCAGACACATGCACATTTGTGGCCTGCTGGAGGTCATTTTGCAGGGCTCTGGCAGTGCTCCTCCTGCTCCTCCTTGCACAAAGGCGGAGGTAGCAGTGCTGCTGCTGGGTTGTTGCCCTCCTACGGCCTCCTCCACGTCTCCTGATGTACTGGCCTGTCTCCTGGTAGCGCCTCCATGCTCTGGACACTACGCTGACAGACACAGCAAACCTTCTTCCCACAGCTCGCATTGATGTGCCATCCTGGATGAGCTGCACTACCTGAGCCACTTGTGTGGGTTGTAGACTCCGTCTCATGCTACCACTAGAGTGAAAGCACCGCCAGCATTCAAAAGTGACCAAAACATCAGCCAGGAAGCATAGGAACTGAGAAGTGGTCTGTGGTCACCACCTGCAAAACCAGTCCTTTATTGGGGGTGTCTTGCTAATTGCCTATAATTTCCACCTGTTGTCTATTCCATTTGCACAACAGCATGTGAAATTTATTGTCAATCAGTGTTGCTTCCTAAGTGGACAGTTTGATTTCACAGAAGTGTGATTGACTTGGAGTTACATTGTGTTGTTTAAGTGTTCCCTTTATTTTTTTAAGCAGTGTACTTTTTTCCCTCACTGTACCCTCTAACCCCAACCCTCCCCCTTCCCTATTTATCAATCCCTATTCCTATTTCTTATCTTCCTCGCTCTCTTTCTCTCGCTCTCTTTCTTTTCCCCTCTTCAGCACCCTCTCCCTCTCTCTGTGGTACTCCTCTCTCAGATCCTCCCTGTCTCTTCGGCAATATCCTTGGGCAGTGATGTGGAAAAGGTCCACACAGTTCCCTGAATATGCATCCCTGTGTGTGGCCCTGTACACAGCTTCTCTGGCCAATGAGATAGCCTCCTCCTCATTCAGGCTCCACTGCACCTCTCCATCCAGAACTCCGTAAGCATAGGGCGAACCTGAGCCCACCGAGAAGAGCTCTCCCTGCAGCCGGGTGCCGTCACTGCACACATAGAACAGCTTTGGGCCACAACGATCACTGGCAGGGGATCTTGTCAGGGCCATGTCAGTTACTGCATGTCTTGTTCTCTCACTGGCACTGTCAGTCAAGTCATCTTGACTACAAGCATCACTTGCAGACATTCCTTTCTCTTCAAGGGGCCGTTTTGCTGGAGAGATGCTGTCGTCTCTGCCTGATCCCCCTGATCCCATCCTATCAACTCTTTGTCCCCTGAATTCCTCCACCCTAACCTCCTCTACATCCCAGCCACAAAGAGTGGCTGCCACACACACATCAGTCCCCTTAAATGGGTGCAGCATATGAGAGAGGAGCTTGGCAGAGCCAGTGATTGACAAGCGGCGGCCGTGGCGTAGCTGGTAAAGGCGGATCTCTCTGGCCAGTATTCTCTCCCATAGCATGCAATCTGCACCACTGCCTGAAGTGGTGACCAGTAAATGGGAGTGGATGGGCAGGATCTTCTGGGCAGAGGGACAGGCGACAAGCCCTGAGCAGCTGGCACGTGTGTCTGCCGCTGCTATAACACCTCCTTGGAACACAAAGGCCAGGGTAGTGGTTCCATGAGACAAAGGGAATGGGCGGCGGGTGGGCGGTGATGAGGAGGTGGACAGGGAAGAAAGGGACGCGTGTCTATTTTCACAGCGGAAAGGAACAGAGCTCTGAGGGGTAGGTATGAAAAAGCGCAGAGGGACCCCTCCATCTCTCTCAGATGATTTAAACCTTCCCCAACCAAGGTTCCTTTCATCAGCCATGTCCAGGAGAGGAGTGGTATCTCCCATAGGCCCAGAGAGTGAGGCAGGAGTGTTCCACCTGTGAGACATAAGGGTGTCCTGAAAGCCACTGACGTCTTGTAAAGCCATTGTGATTGTCTATGGCTGACGGATTGTGGTAGATATCAATGCAATAAACATTGATCGCAAAACAGACTCAATGTCCCTACAAAACAGATTCACTGTCCCTTGAGTTTGAGTAAAAGGTTGATGCTCAGTGCAATCTCTCAATAAGGAGAGGCTGTAAAATTTAACAGCTCAGGGTAATCCATAATCCAGAGAAACTGTCCTTAGGCTTGTTCAAATTTTATCCCAGTGGAATCCATTTTTACGACCTTGTATATGACAGTCCTGCTTGGTATCAACTCTCTCCTCAAATACAATGAAACTGAACTTGAAGTGTTTTTATATAGCAGTCTGACACACACACACACACACTCATGTTTCTTACAAGCATTTAGCTTGACTTAGCGATATATGATAGTGCTTCTGTTGTGATGGTAAGTGATACGATGTAGAGAAGCGACTCTACAAACACTACAGGGTAAATTCTGCTGAGGCAGCTTGTCAACAGACCACATTAGTGAAGCGACACTTGTACTTGCATAAACATGTCCTCTTGTTAAATTTTTTGTTTCACATTTAATGTCATTTTATATCTGTGAGTTATATTTGAAGGTAAATCCAATACATTTTTATTTGTCACACAAGGGTTGTTCCACCTCAAAAAGAACAAGAAAAAGAGATTGTTCTGGAATCATTTATGTTGTTAGAAACAGATAACATTAGCATTCCTGCAACATTCTTTTGTCGAAATATAATTTAATCTCTGAGAAATTAAACTAATTTAATGCACCCAAATTGGCCATTTTAATTTATAGGACTCATATAATATTAAATAAATATAGTACCTAACATCCGATTTGGACCAAACTTTTTTCTAACTCCAACCAGCTTACCATCCAACCTTTTTATGCGAGTAAAGTACGTCGCATAAAAAACGTCACGACAGGCCTTGTCAGTAAACATTCCAAATGTCGACAAAACAAAATACGCTACACAATTCATTATGTGAGAAATAGCGGTGGAAACGCTTTAATGCTCAAATATCGATATATTAACCATCATATCGAAGTAAACTTGGAGTCACGCGATGACTAGTTGTGTGGTCCTCCCACTACGGCTCGGTAAAGCATGCAGGTTATTAGGCTACAGATTAAATAAATTATGATGAACTTCACAGGGTGGTGAAAGTGCACGGTGATGAGCTTGATGCTCCTTTCCAATAAATACAGTGCCTTCAGAAAGTATTCATACCCCTTGACTTTTTCCACATTTTGTTGTGTTACAACTTGAATTCAAAATGGATTAAATATGTTTTTTTCTAATTACGCAAATACACACAATATCCCATAATGACAGTGAAAACATGTTTTTTGACATTTAGACAAATCTATTTTAAATAAAATACAGAAATATCTCATTTACATAAGTATTCACACGAGTCAACTTTGGCAGCGATTACAGCTGTGAGTGTTTTGGGGTAAGTCTCTTAGAGCTTTGTACACCTGGATTGTACAATAGTTGCCCATTATGTGGCCCCGTGTAGCTCAGTTGGTAGAGCATGGCGCTTGCAACGCCAGGGTTGTGGGTTCGATTCCCACGTGGGGCCAGTATGAAAAAATGTATGCACTCACTAACTGTAAGTTGCTCTAGAAAAGAGTGTCTGCTAAATGACTAAAATGTCAAATGTAATTAATTCTTCAAGCTCTGTCAAATTGGTTGTTGATCATTGCTAGACAACCATTTTCAAGTCTTGCCATAGATTTTCAAGAAGCTTTATGTCAAAACTGTAACTCGGCCACTCAGAAACATTCACTGTCTTCTTGGTAAGCAACTCCAGTGTAGATTTGTCCTTGTGTTTTAGGTTATTGTCCTGCTGAAAGGTGAATTCAACTCCCAGTGTCTGGTGGTAAGCAGACTGAACCAGGTTTTCTTCTAGGATTTTGCCTGTGCTTAGCTCCATTCCATTTCTTTTTTATCCTGAAAAACTCCCCAGTCGTTAACGATTACAAGCATACCCATAACATGATGCAGCCACCACTATGCTTGAAAATATGGAGAGGGGTACTCAGTAATGTGTTGTATTGGATTTGCCCCAAACATAACACATAACAGGATGCATGTTTTGGAATATTTGTATTCTGTCAATTAGGTTAGTATTGTGGAGTAACTCAAATGTTGATCCATCCTTCACAGCCATTAAACTCTGTAACTGTTTAAAAGGTGCGTGCTTAGTCCCCTCCTGTACTCCCTGTTCACCCACGACTGCGTGGCCAAGCACGACTCCAACACCATCATTAAGTTTGCTGATGACATAAGAGTGGTCGGCCTGATCACCGACAACGATGAGACAGCCTATTGGGAGGAGCAATCCTCAACACTGGCAGTGTGGTGCCAGGACAACAACCTCTCCCACAATGTGAGCAAGACAAAGGAGCTGATCGTGGACCACAGGAAAAGGAGGGCCGAACAGGCCCCCATTAACATCGACGGGGCTGTAGTGGAGTGGGTTGAGAGTTTCAAGTTCCTTGGTGTCCACATCACCAACAAACTATCATGGTCCAAACACACCAAGACAGCAGTGAAGAGGGCACGACAACACCTTTTCCCCCTCAGGAGAATGAAAAGATTTGGCATGGGTCCCCAGATCCTGACCGGTTGCATCACCGCCTGGTATGGCAACTGCTCGGCATCCGACCGTAAGGCGCTACAGAGGGTAGTGCGTACGGCCCAGTACATCACTGGGGCCAAGCTTCTTGCCATCCAGGACCTATATACTAGGCGGTGTCAGAGGAAGGCCCAAAAAATAGTCAAAGTCAAAGACTCCAGTCACCCAAGTCATAGACTGTTCTCTCTGCTACCGCACGGCAAGCGGTCACGGAGCGGCAAGTCTAGGTCCAAAAGGCTCCTTAACAGCTTCTACCCCCAAGCCATAAGACTGCTGAACAATTAATCAAATGGCTACCCGGACTATTTACATTGACGACCCCCCCCTTTGTTTCTACACTGCTGCTACTCGCTGTTTATTATCTATGCATAGTCACTTTACCCTTACCTACATGTACAAATTACCTTGAATAACCTGTACCCCCGCACATTGACTCGGTACCGATACCCCCTGTATATAGCCTCGTTATTGTTATTTTATTGTGTAACTTTTTATTTTATTCTTTACTTTAGTTTATTTAGTAAATCTTTTCTTAACTCTATTTCTTGAACTGCATTGTTGGTTAAGGGCTTGTAAGTAAGCATTTCACGGTAATGCGGCGCATGTGACGAATACAATTTGATTTGATTTAATTTGAAGTCACCATTGGCCTCATGGTGAAATCCCTGAGCGATTTCCTTCCTCTCTGGCAAGTGAGTATCTTTGTAGTGATTGTGTGTATTGATACACCATCCAAAGTGTAATTAATAACTTCACCATGCTCAAAGGGATATTCAATGTCTGCGTTTTTTATTTGTACCAATCTACCAAAAGGTACCCTTCTTTGTGAGGCACTGGAAAACTTCCCTGATCTTTGTGGTTGAATCTGTGTTTGAAATTCACTGCTCGACTGAGGGACTTTACAGATAATTGTATGTGTGGGGTACAGAGATTAGATAGTCATTCAAAAATCCTGTTGAACACTATTATTGCACACAGAGTGGGTCTATGGGTCAATGTGACTTGTTAAGCTCATTTTTACACCTGAACTTATTTAGGCTTGACATAACACAGGGGTTGAATACTTATTGACTCAAGACATTTCAGTTTTTCATTTTTTATTAATTTGTAAAACAATTATTCCACTTTGACATTATGGGGTATTGTGTGTAGGCCAGTGACAAAGAAATCTCAATGTAATTCATTTTCAATTCAGACTGTAACACAACAAAATGTGAAAAAGTCAAGGGGTGTGAATACTTCACAGTATCGAGGGTCTTATTTTTGTGACATGATGATCGATACTTGGCTGCCATTTGACAAATAAAAATAATCTTGCTCTGTCCATAATAATCTCATCATGTACGCTATACCCGCACTGTATCTGCGATCTGTTAGCTAGAGCGCACGTGCCAATACCAGAGTGGGCACATTTGCTATAAGGCAAAACATTTTGTGACAAAACTGTCAGTAGAGTTGAAAATGTGATGGAAACCCATTTAACATGTTTTTTTGTATTTGGTTCATGGGAATTTAACTGCAAAAGTGTTTTATGTGCACCATGTCATCACACACAGCCTTTTATCCGCAACAAGTCCATTTGATGTAAACTCATCTCTGGTGGTAAAGTGCATATATTGCTTTTATGCGGATTTTAGAATATTCGCACAAAAATCTGTCGCCAATTGGATGGAAACCTAGCTAATGAGTTAGACAGGAGGAATCCAAAGAAATGGTAAAAGCCACCCACGGACCCCCGACAATCCACGCCAATCCCACCCCAACAACGAGTATATAGTATCAGATCTCTATGTTTGACGAATAGTATGGAGCTGCGGCTCAGAGGTTTCTTCATCACATGTAATGTATTCTCAGTGATTATTATTATTTTTAGAGAGAAATTTGTCATTGAAGTTGTTGGGTTAATGCCCCATCCTACATCCTGATATTACCAGGTTCTGACCACTAGATGGTGCTGTTCCTGCTATTATTATATATATTTTTTTTAAGGGATAGTTCACTCAAATTACATATTGGTTTTCTTACCCTGTAAGCAGTCTATGGACCAGGGGCATATTCATTACAGCAATCTTTTACCGTTTGAGAACCAAACGGAAGCGAACAGAGCAAAATGAGAGTTTCTATTGGACAAATTCAGGTAGGTCCCGCCCAATTTTGTTTGCTTCCGTTTTGCAACAGAATCGGCGTAATGAATACGCCCCTCATATGACAGCAACTTATGCTTTGGTTTTATTTACCTGGCCACTGTTTCAAATGCAAACCTTTTTAGCATTTGTGTCACAAATCTAATGGAAGTCAAATGGTACCTATATTAGCATTTTCATGTCCAAATCATCCTAAAGTATCTAAAAATGGATTGTGTAACTTAATGATATTACCTATAGTTGATTTAGATATGAAGAGTGAAAATGCTAATATAGGTACCATTGACTTCATTGGATTTGTGACACAAATGCAAAAAAGTTAGCATTTGAACTAGTGGCCAGTTAAACAAAAAGTTTATTGATTGTGTACACAGTTTTTCAGGTGTTATAGCTGGTGCTGCGAAATGCTCATGTTACTAGCTCCTAACAATGCATTAAAATGTCCAACAAGTACGCAAATAATTAAAATGTGATATATAGCCAATATTTTTTATATATAAATAAAAAGAAACAATAAATCAAGAACGGCGGGACGAATCTAATTAACAAGCACCCAAAAAAATATGCACCTAGCTACTTACTTACATTGTCTGAGTGTGACCAAACATGAGCCCTAAGGTTTTTCAAACGTCCCTGACAAATGTCTCTATGACGTGGCCCCAAAATACCATAATCTCACTGGCCGTGCAAGTGTCGCGACAGTTGTTGAAACGTGTGAAACTGCATTCCGGGGGAAGTCATTTTGACTCTGAGCTCCATAGCCATGCAATGACTGCATACGCTTGACCAGAGCCAAAATGGCGTCAGTTTCCCAATACTAATTGCAACTCCCTTCTTTCCAATTCACTCCGTTAATGATGGCGTCCCACAGTACAGGGGGTAGGGTGTCCTGCGGGAGAGATTTGAATTGTGTGCCCGAGGTTGCTGACACTCTTGCGGCGGTCGCTAAACTTGGGTAAGTAAACTGCTTTGCCCAAGCAGTCAAATACTGGAGAGGAGTAGGCTATCGCTATCTACCCTTCGGCTTCATTTCTACACGTGATGTAGCTAGCTAACTAGCTATCTAGTTTAGCGCCGCAGGAACAGCTAGCTAGCTAGGTTAATTTGCCGGTGAAATATTAGCACGTGCACTATCACAATGGCTAAGAAATGTTCCTTCTGGCCACGACCTCAATATCTGTTGAATACATTTGACTGGATCCATGACGTTACTTGAATTTATTATCCTATTAAATAACGGTTAGCTACGTTTAAAGTAATTTTCGTACATTAAACTTTGTGCAAGAACATCAGACAACTTGAGATCATCGACAACTCAACTAAAGTGTCCCATCTGTCCCTTCCCTTTCAGGTTTGACTTCTTGTGCATGCCCCTCTTCCACCCGAGGTTCAAGAGGGAGTTTGAGTTGGACCCCGCCAAAGTCCGATCTGGAGCACATACACGCTCTGACCTGCTGCTCTGTGGACGAGGTGAGGTCAGAGGCAACCTGTATTTATACTGGCCTCAATGGTAGAAACTAGACAGTTCATTCTCATGCCCAAGTTCCACTGAGCACAGGAGCATCTACTTACAGGACTATCTAATGACTCTACAGTATGTATTAAAAAAAAATTAAGTATCAGGATATTGAATTTCAATTCTTCCTTACCCAGACTGGAACACTCTGGTTGTTGGAAAGCTTTCTCCATGGATCGAGACAGACTCAGAGGTGGAAACGGAGCGCAGGAATTCAGAAGCGGTGAGTTGGAAATCATGAAAATACTTGGTGTATTCATTAAGTCACACCGTAAAAAAACAGTTGCAAAATGCTTTGCAATGGAAGACGTTTCGCTATGAAAATGACAATTTCTATTGTACAAATTCAGGTAGGTCCCTGCCCATTTTGTTCTGTTTGAATTCTAGTGAATACACCCTGGCCTCCTTTGTCTGCTCAAGCAGACCTTTTGAAACATATTTGCCACAGGTTGAATTGTTGCTCTCTCCTTTTATCCCTCTGTCCTGTCTCAGGCCCTGGTCCAGGAGCTGAACTTCTCAGCGTATCTGGGTCTGCCAGCCTTCATGATCCCTCTGAAGGGCCCTCACTGTGCCAACCTGGCCCGCGTGCTGCTCAACCACATCCAGACTGGACACCACTCCTGCGTGGTAGCTACAGCAGTCAAGCGTTATCTAGCTGTAGCATTTAAGAACTATAACTCATTCTTCATCCTTGGCTTGTATTGTGACTGGCAATTTCATGGTAATTCAGTGAACTTAAAATTGAGGTTATATAAAACCTACAACTAAGAAATTGTGGATTGTTTCATATCAGTTCTGGATCCGGGTCCCCCTGATTTCCTCTGATGACATGCGTGATGACATCATCGAGAATGAGCCAACGAAACACACAGATGATGGCAGTAATGACGAGAAGACCTGGGCCTGGTGGGTCTGCCGTCACGGCTAGGACCCCATGGCTAAGGCATGAAGGTTTTCAGCCTTGTTGTCTTTTGCTTTTTGTAAAAATGTACCTTCTGCTTTTCCTTTTTCAGGTGGCATTCATTCAGAACTCTTTGTGACTACAACAAGAGGATCTGTTTAGGTAAGGAAGCAGGACAGGGAAACATGGTTGGAGGGGTGTTGACAAACTGATAAGGAATTATTTTGGTCACAATTGATACTGACCTGTCTTCCCTTCCTTTCCCTCAAGCCATTGAGGTTGGAGCAGACATGCCTACCAACGCTGTGATCGACAAGTGGCTTGGAGAGCCAATTAAAGCAGCCATTCTTCCCACCAGGATCTTTCTGACCAATAAGAAAGGGTTCCCAGTCCTTTCAAAAGCCCACCAGCAAATCATCTTCCGTCTATTCAAGGTACTGTAAATGTGAGGCTATATGTCAATTGTTATAGCAACTACAACCGTTTTATCTTGTCTGTCTTCTGTTCTTGAATATATGTATTTTACAAAACATTTCCTCTTGTTCTCCCAGCTTGAGGCCCAGTTCATCTTCACTGGCACCAGTCGTCACAGTGAGAAGGACTTCCGCTCCTACTTGCAGTACCTTGAATACCTCAACCAGAACCGCCCTGCCCCCAATGCCTATGAACTGTTTGCCAAGGGTTATGAGGATTACCTACAGTCTCCTCTTCAGGTGTGTGTGTGTTAAGTTTGTAAATAGGCATACCTATATTGTCTGTATGCATTGGATTCTTTGTTTTGTCTCTAACTGTTCTCTTCCCATTAGCCCCTCATGGACAATCTGGAGTCTCAGACATATGAAGTGTTTGAGAAGGATCCCATCAAATACTCCCAGTACCAGCAGGTAAGGAGCCTTTGACATGCATGTTCTCGCAGTATAATACACTGTAACAGATAGCATTAGTGATGTGGCTGGTAGGGTTTAACACAGTAATATCATTAAGTACTGATTGGGTTCTCCTGATCTTTCTGCAGGCTGTGTATAAGTGTCTGATGGACAGAGTCCCGGAGGAGCAGAAGGAGTCCAATACACAGTGAGTAGCTCCAACACCTAACTGTCTGTCCTCTCTGTTCATGCGTATCTATTCTCCTGACAATCAGCTTCCCCCTCTGTATCTGGTGGTTAATAGTATGTATTCTCTGTAACCCCAGGGTGTTGATGGTGCTGGGGGCTGGGAGAGGTCCTTTGGTCAACGCCTCCCTGCGGGCTGCCAAGCAGGCTGACAGAAAGCTCCGTATCTACGCCGTGGAGAAGAACCCCAACGCTGTCGTCACGTGAGTGGAACCTTTTCTCATTTTGAACCCTGACCTCTAATAGAGTTGCCATCACGGACCAAACTCATTCCAGGAGATTATTAAAGTCCTCTAACATTTTTTAAAATGTATTATTTAAATTCAGGCATTAGAAGTAATTTCCCCGGATAGCTTTAATACTCTCTCGCAGGTAAATAAATCCAGATGACAATGGGAGGTTGGCAACATTAATCTCCACTGAGCTCCTAAAAATTCCCTCCACCCTCCTGTACTGATCCTGTCACACTCTCCCAGGCTTGAGAACTGGAAGTTTGAGGAGTGGGGTGATCAGGTGACCGTAGTGTCATGTGACATGAGGGAGTGGGCGGCACCTGAGAAGGCAGACATCATCGTCAGCGAGCTGCTCGGGTCCTTCGGGGACAACGAGCTGTCCCCAGAGTGTTTAGATGGAGCACAGAACTTCCTCAAAGGTAGGGGGGGAAGTCACTCTTAATTCCAGTCATTTGCAACTTGTTGATATTGAAATTTTGCACATCACTGATTGATTGAAATCTTTATTATGTGCTAGAGCTATACATGGTAACGTTCCTTCAATGCCCATTTATTTTGCCTCAAGCACCTCTACCCTTTCTCATGTTAAACGTGTTCCCGTTCTCTTGTTCCTCTCTCTCAGATGGTGGGGTGAGCATCCCCTGTTCCTACACCTCCTTCCTGGCCCCCATCTCTTCCTCCAAGCTGTATAACGAGGTCCGGGGGTGCAGGGAGCGGGACAAAGATCCTGAGTGCCACTTTGAGACCCCCTATGTAGTCAGGCTCCACAACTTCCACCAGCTGGCTGAGCCCAAGGCCTGCTTCACCTTCATTCACCCTACCACAGGTAACACAAACCCTTATATGGCTAATGCTTACACACCAACACTCACACACCCTAGCTAACACAGGTAATGATCACACATAAGATATGTAATAAATGCACTTATCTCTCCTTTCCTTCAGATATGAACAACAACCGGTATCAGTGCCTCAGATTCTCTGTGGGGTGTAACACAGTGCTGCACGGCTTTGCTGGATACTTCGAGACCACACTCTACGGAGATGTCACACTCAGTAAGTAGTAAGAGTGGGGATGATGATGATGATGATGGTGAGGTTTTAAGATGTTGGATATCATTAACATCAATGTGTGCGTCTGTTTGGTCAAGGTATCAAGCCAGAGACCCACTCTCCTGGAATGTTCTCCTGGTTCCCCATCCTCTTCCCTCTCAAAGTAAGTTGACTGTCATACGTTCATGTAAAATGTATACTTTACATTTAGCACATTTTATTACCCAGAAGAATGTAGTGTATTTACCCTTTTCCTCCCCTCTCCCACCTGCAGCAACCGATCCCCGTGACGAAGGATGATGATGTCGTGGTGAGGTTCTGGAGGTGTAACAATGGGAAGAAGGTGTGGTACGAATGGGCCGTGACAGAGCCCTCATGCTCCGCTATCCACAACCCAGCAGGACGATCCTACACCATTGGCCTTTGAAGACCTCACACTCGCATACATGCATACTAACATACACACACACATGCATACAGACACAATTAAACAGGCACTTAGTTGCAAATGAAGTTGAGGTAGTCTTGCTCACAAAAGATCTAGCATTTTACCAATTCGCCTGTAATCACGAGCCTGCTCATACCATGAAACCTACAGACCAGGGTCACAGTGAGGCTTTAGAGCTGGGAATGAGAACCCAATCAATGGTTTAGATGGGACTGATTTGATACTTATTTTACAGTATAGGTAAAGGAGTCAGTTTCATGAATGGACTATCATCCACATACATACATCCACATACCTATTGAGTTGAAGTTACTTATTTAGCCAGCAGTCAAGAGACCCTCAATGGCAGCGTTGATAGCCAGACGAATTCTGATCTTTTTTTCACTAATTGTTCTTTTGACCAATCAGATCTATGAAAAATATCTGATGTAATTGGTCAAAAGACCTATTCCATACTATAAGCAGATGAAATGGCTCTAAATTGTAACTCAACACACTCTTACCCGGTTACAACTCCGATACAGCAGTGTGTAGGAGACGGGCTGTTCAGGTCGTACATTTTTCAGCTGTTCATTTCTTTGTTTTCTTACTGTTTTTGTCTGAACCATATTGTCAATAAAGACAACTACTAGCTACTTGCTGCTCTCTGCGCTGTTTGTGTATGTGCCTCTTGCATCTACTTATTTAGCATGTCCCCTCATGGGTTAAATGGCAGGCTGTGTTAAGGTCATTATTCCACTGAATTATTTCGAATTCAATCTATGCATATATCAAAAGCTATTTGGAATGGCAAACTTAAATGCAAGCTAGTACCCAAAGAAAAATAATTGTATATAAAATATGTATTCCTTTTTGTGTCTGATCAACAGACTGCACCCTGGTTTTAATGTCTGACTGCACAATTGCATGTACTGCTGTGATGTGTTGTGTCCAGTAGGTGTCACCATAGGATCTCATATTGGCATTAAATGTATTTGCATTAGAGGCAAACCTATCAAAAGAACACCCAATATGTAGGTAGCTAAACCACACATGCTGTCATTTAGGGATCAGGTCCAAGAGAAATGGAGAAGGAACACTGAGCTATACCAACAGAGAGGAAAGTTTATCACAGACAGATTCTTGGAATTTGTGGTAAACACCTCAAGTTTCCTTCAGGAAAAGAAGACTCCTCTTAAACTGGTCTCCACTTCAACAAGGTAGGAGTGTTATTGCTGCAGTGCAGACTTCCGGGGAATACTTTCACCCACTCCCACAACATGGCACCAAGAAAACCTGTGTTCAAATACTATTTCAATTACTTTGACATACATTTCGAAGCAAATATTCAAATATTTTTTATTGGAAATTACAAGTACTTGGAAAGTATTGGTATGTATTTGAAAATATAAAAATGCAAGGGATATTTTCAAATACAAATAAATACTCCCATGCAGTTGAACCCATGTCCTAGGAGTATTTGTAATAATGTATTTGGAAATAAGTCTTTGAAAATATTTTTCAAATAGTAGGCTATTTATTGGAAATTGTTTGAAAATACTCCAAATACACAGAAAATAAGCATTTAAGTAAATAATTAAATACATGTATTTCAACCCAGCTCTGGCACCAAGTGACCTTTCTTGACCAGAACACTTAGGCCCTCTCATATTCCTGTAAATAGTGTCTGCTCTAGATCTAGCTACCCTGCTATTTTAGGGTGGGACAAACACTATAATGCAAAACAAGTACATAAATATTCTCAAATGTTGGCCTTAATCCACATCACAAACCAAACTGCTAACTAACTACAATGGATGTTTTCATTCTCTCAAAACACTGAGTGTGTTGCTGTCTGTCCCATGCTATTTTACCATGAGAACACCAGCAGCAACGCTATCTCACTCACTCACTGGCTGCTGTCTTATCAACAAGCCCCATGCAGAGTGTACGGTGTGTGTACGTAATGTGTGCACACATGATAACTGTCATTATGGCAGTAGGTGACACAAGTATAAGATGATTTTTCCCCAATGAAACACTAATTCACTGAGGTATAGCTTGGAATTTGACCAACTCAAAATCAGTGTTTATGTCTGTCTGTCCGTCTGTGTGACCCTAATAAGGTGTTTTGCCAGAGTTCTTGTGATGACTGAGTGGCTCATGTTAAGAGAAAACAAATAGCTATCTGTAAACACAGGTGTGAAGGAGTGCAAGTTGAGTAACATCTTGTAGCCTCCACCCCGAAGACATGGTTGACCCCATGTGGTCTGTTTTAGAGGAACTGGTTTTGTCTCTCAGATCAGTCTAGTTTCCAGACAACTCACAGATAACACTGAAATCAGAGTGTTAATAATAATATAATATGCCATTTAGCAGACGCTTTTATCCAAAGCGACTTACAGTCATGTGCGCATAAATTTTTACGTATGGGTGGTCCCGGGGATCGAACCCACTACCCTGGCGTTACAAGCGCCATGCTCTACCAATTGAGCTACAGAGGACCACCAATGCTATATATAATATGATGGCTACTCACTCCCTTCCTATTTCATGTATTTGAATACTTTCTATCATTCTACTTCCTCTTGACCTTTCACAAACTAATTCAAACTAACATTCTTAAATTGAATTTGAGTTTACCAAAGCATTATGACAGTCAAATAATAAATTACCAACCCTGCTGAAACGTGGTGAGGGGAGGGGCTTACCCTGTATTCACTATTTAGGCCATGTTGCTTGGTTGAGCATTTCAAGCAAATGGTGTTACATTTTCCAGTAAGGCAGAGATGTTGTTCACTTGCTGATGTCGGGTGTGCTGACAACAGGATGCTGGTGATTCTTCATTTGAAAAGTCAAGGCAACTAATGAGAAAGAGGTGGGTCGATCATTCTGTCCATTGCTTGAATTTGAGGCTGTAAAACAGTGTCAAGGATTACAATGGCATAGGCTATATTGTATCCATCCAAGCTGAATCGCACTCATCACTAGGCTACAGGGGCACAACTTTAACTGGGGATGGGGGTATTCTGAAATTTCATTTTTGTCCCCCCCCATTTTTATCATTGGAATGTGATACAAAACGAGGCAAAGATCTGAGATCCCCAGAGACTGGAAAGCTGCCGCGGTCATCCCCCTCTTCAAAGGGGGTGACACTCTAGATCCAAACTGCTACAGACCTATATCCATCCTGCCCTGCCTTTCGAAAGTATTTGAAAGCCAAGTTAACAAACAGATCACCGACCATTTCGAATACCACCGTACCTTCTCCGCTATGCAATCCGGTTTCCGAGCTGGTCATGGGTGCACTTCAGCCACGCTCAAGGTCCTAAACGATATTATAACCGCGATTGATAATAGACAGTACTGTGCAGCCGTCTTCATCGACCTGGCCAAGGCTTTCGACTCTGTCAACCACCGCATTCTTATTGGCAGACTAAATAGCCTTGGTTTCTCAAATGACTGCCTCGCCTGGTTCACCAACTACTTCTCAGATAGAGTTCAGTGTGTCAAATCGGAGGGCCTGTTGTCTGGACCTATGGCAGTCTCTATGGGGGTGCCACAGGGTTCAATTCTTGGGCCGACACTTTTCTCCGTGTATATCAATGATGTCGCTCTTGCTGCTGGTGACTCTCAGATCCACCTCTACGCAGACGACACCATTTTGTATACATCTGGCCCTTCATTGGACACTGTGTTAACAAACCTCCAAACGAGCTTCAATGCCCTACAACACTCCTTCAGTAGCCTCCAACTGCTCTTAAACACTAGTAAAACTAAATGCATGCTTTTCAATCGAACGCTGCTGGCACCCGCCCACCCGACTAGAATCACCACTCTTGACGGGTCTGACCTAGAGTATGTGGACAACTACAAATACCTAGGTGTCTGGTTAGACTGTAAACTCTCCTTCCAGACTCACATAAAGAATCTCCAATCCAAAGTTAAATCTAGAATCGGCTTCCTATTTCGCAACAAAGCCTCCTTCACTCATGCTGCCAAACATGCCCTCGTAAAACTGACTATCCTACCGATCCTTGACTTCGGCGATGTCATTTACAAAATAGCCTCCAACACTCTACTCAGCAAATTGGATGTAGTCTATCACAGTGCCATCCGTTTTGTCTCCAAAGCCCCATACGCTACCCACCACTGTGACCTGTACACTCTTGTTGGCTGGTCCTCACTACATGTTCGTCGTCAAACCCACTGGCTCCAGGCCATCTATAAATCACTGCTAGGCAAATCCCCGCCTTATCTTAGCTCATTGGTCACCATAGCAGCACCCACCCGTAGTCTGCGCTCCAGCAGGTATATCTCACTGGTCATTCCCAAAGCCAACACCTCCTTTGGCCGCCATTCCTTCCAGTTCTCTGCTGCCAATGACTGGAACGAATTGCAAAAATCTCTGAAGCTGGAGACTCTTATCTCCCTCACTAACTTTAAGCATCAGTTGTCAGAGCACCTTACCGATCACTGCACCTGTACACAGCCCATCTGAAATTAGCCCACCCAACTACCTCATCCCTATATTGTTATTTATTTTGCTCTTTTGCACCCCAGTATCTCTATTTGCACATAATCTCTTGCACATCTAGCATTCCAGTGTTAATACTATTGTAATTATTTTGCACTATAGCCTATTTATTGCCTTACCTCCATAACTTGCTACATTTGCACACACTGTATATATATTTTCTGTTGTATTTTTGACTTTATGTTTTTTACCCCATATGTAACTCTGTGTTGTTTTTATCGCACTGCTTTGCTTTATCTTGGCCAGGTCGCAGTTGTAAATGAGAACTTGTTCTCAACTGGCTTACCTGGTTAAATAAAGGTGAAATAAAAAAATATATATATAATAAAAAATAAAAAAGGTGTGCTTTAGGACCATGCGGACGCCTCCGAGCGGTCGGGGTAGGCTGTTTGGAGTGTTTGTCCTACTGGATAAAAAATAAAAATAATAAAAGTTATGTCCCCCCCACTTCTAAAACCAAAGTTCCGCCCCTGCTAGACTATATCATGCATTCATTTTTTTTGACATAACTTTCGGGGCAAATGAAAATAACAAGTATTGTTATAGGCAACAGGAATTTTATTAATCTGTCACACAGTATGCGTTTTTGGAAATATGTAGTTTACTGATATAGCCTACTGTAAATTGCTTGCCATTGCCAGTTTGCCGTTGTTATTTCAATGTGCTCGACCAGCTGGTGTGTATAGTAGGCCTACAAGATTATCTTCAGTGGCCTACTTCCTCTACAAAGCCTATTACTACTAGTTGGTGATTTTGCGCCTCCTTTACGCAGGTGGGGCTGGCTGGTCGCAGCGCTCCTTTGAATTATTTATGAAGCGATGTAGTTGTTTCTAATAATAGCAGTAATCTCAGTGTAGCCCGCACACTATTCGACTGGCAGGGAAACGCTACTGGGCGGGATATTGCACGCTTCATCAGTCTGAGCGTTTACATTTTTGTATTAGTTGACTAGAGAAAATTCTGACACGCACACAATTACTATTTGGAAATGTGTGTCTAGCCTAGTCCAGGAGCCCACCCCGGATCACATTCTTTGTGCCACGGGCTATGTTTCTTTTTTTTACGGCATCGAAGATAACTTTGACACTAATAGTTTTGCTGTTTTTAACTATTTTTGTTCTCCGTTAGTAAAGGTAACACCAAACTGAGCTAGGTTGCACTGCACCTGCGCTTTTCATCCAACAAAAGTAATCTTGGAGACGAGATGACCGACGGTCCTAGGCAGCGGGGCAATGCATCCGCAGATGGGGATACGCCCTCCACCGAATCCACTAAAGAAGCCTCGGGAAGAGTGACCCTGAAGAAGGAGATTGGCCTTGTCAGCGCATGTGGAATTATTGTGGGTAAGTCATTATTATGTTCATGCTATGTATGTCTTCCTCAATGTAGGTATGGGTGTGTCCACCTAAAATCCAACCTGATAGATTGAAATGAAATGTATGGTCCACATGGATTTTTTTAGCAGAACCTAGCAGAGTAAATAACCTTTAACAGATTGCACAAACAGTGCTAATTTTGCAGCTGATCTGAACTAGTCTTCAAAAACTTACGTTTTTCAGTCTGTACGTTATTTTTTACTGGCCAGACTACCTCCTTATGAAAGTTTCCTGTGATTGCAAGAAAATCCACATTATGTGCTTGTGTGTGTTGTCTATTTAACTGGTATGTGGATTTGTTCAAAAATGGCTGTCACGGAGCAGCATCCATCCCACCCACATGCAGAGGAAGTCAATAAAAAGTAATCTCAATAATGCTTGGCCTGTGCACCAGCTGCACTTAAAATCATCAGCATAGTGGCCCGGGCCGCACCATTCACAATAAGCATGCTGCAAATCTCCTGCAACAAGACAAGATAATAACCTCACTCAGTTCTATAAGATAGTCTAGACCAGAGTCCGGTTGCATAAAACACCTTAAATTAATTTCCCCCTTATCTTTTCCCTTAATTTTCCTTAACTTTAAATCGGTTGCACAAAATTTAAGGTGAATTCCCCCCTTAATTAAGTGAAAGTTAAGGGTGCCCATAATATCTCTTAACTGCTTCATTCAGATATCAATGTAAATAGTTAATTATTGGGCTGCGGTAATGTATTTTTTTAAATAGCCTTTTTGTTTTTACTAGAATACATGCATTTTCTGAACACCCCACAATACTGAACACCCAGTACATATTAAACCTTCAAGAAAACATATTTTCCCACCTCAGGCATTAAAGCCCTTTATTATTGTCAATTTTTGTCTGACATGGACACCATTTATCTTCAACCTCGTTAGACAATATGGATGTTTATAAAAGATACTTGTTATAAAATCAACATTTACCAAATGCTCATGTGTCCTCCAAACCAATTCAATTATTATACATATAAAATGTATGTAAATCTCAAATTTGCTATATTAAACCCTGAAATAGACACATTGTGTCAGCGGGCTCATCATTTAAATAAAAAAATGCTTTTAATTCAGAATTTTAACAAATCTAATCTTCTTGGGACTGTCCTTAACATTTCAGACTGAGCTCAGAAAAAATATTTATTCATTTTTGCCATTTTATTTAACAAATATTGTCATGTGGAGACTCATGGGCGGCGCACAATTGGCCCAGCGTCGTCCAGGGTAGGGGAGGGAATGGCCGGCAGGGATGTAGCTCAGTTGATAGAGCATGGCGTTTGCAACGCCAGGGTTGTGGGTTCGATTCCCACGGGGGGCCAGTATAAAAAATAAAATATATATGTATTCACTAACTGTAAGTCGCTCTGGATAAGAGCGTCTGCTAAATGACGTAAATGTAATGTGATGGTGTTGAGACTAGGGTTACAGGGTTGAAGAGACACATCGGTTTCCATATAAATTAGTTTAGTATACTATCAAAATCCCTCCAAGATTTACCCCAAAACATTGCATGCAACCATGTAATAAGGACATTTTAGATATATTTAGAATTATCACATTTCAGGAGAAGATGCAGACAGTGTCGAAGTAACAAACGTTTATTACAAAAACAGGGGGCAGGCAAACGACAGGTCAAGGGCAGGCAGAGGTCAGTAATCCAGATCAGAGTCCAAAAGGTAGGCAGGCAGGCTCAGAGCAGGCAGAATGGTCAAAACTGGGAAAACTAGAAAACAGGTACTTGAGAAAGACAGGCGCAAGGAGAAAACCGCTGGTAGGTTTGACGAAAGAAAACATACTGGCAACAGACAAACAGAGAACACAGATATAAATACACTGGGGAAGATGGGTGACACCTGGAGGGGGGTGGAGACAATCACAAAGACAGATGAAACAGATCACGGTGACAAGAATAATCTGGGTTTTATTAACCAAACTGCAGTAAATATCGAAACAAATAAAAACACATCAGGCATTAGGGTAATAAATAACGTTTAACAGATTTCATCAGAAAAGTTCAATGTGTCATCAAACTGTAGAAACATTTTCCAAGGGCATTTAGAATACTAGAACAGCTGTAACTACAGCACTAGTGTCAGCATGACTATCATCTTCTCAGGAGCACCATATTCATTCATTCATGGTTTTCTTCCTGAGAGTCTGGCCCACACATCTCTCTCAACCTCAACGTGGCAGGATGTCACACGCTGTGGGGGTGGAATCATCTCAAGGACTTCATCAAACTGATACCAGTGGATGTCGTCTCGAAGGCCAGAAGAATCTGTTTGGTCCTACACGATGCATACATTTAACTTGTACACTAATTTCATCCGTGCCGAGGATGATGCCTGGATAAAGGTCATCATCATATTCCACTACACACCACTGCCCAAGAAGACCTGGATTTCCCCACTGGATTTCGTCCACAGGTTGTGGATTTTTCTCATTGGCTGGCTGTTCTGGAGCAGCCAGGACATTCTGCCTGAAACTGAAGTGCTGTGTGTTAAAGCATATACAGTTTAGGTCCCTCTTTGTTGAACAAAGGCAGCTGACATCAGCTCACCAGGAGCAAGGGTGATGACCTGGTGTATTCTCAAGGTGGAGGGCACCGCTTTTATCGGGCTTGGCATCATCTCCATCGCACGTTCAACATCGCCACTCTTTACAAAGAACAGCTTCACTGACGTGTTTGTCTCATGGAGGGCTTTGTAAAGCTCCTGTGCATCACTGAAATCACGGCCCTTAGCCACCAACCTGTCCGCCGTTCTCTTCAACGTTTCTCCCACACCATCAGGAGCCCCTTTTCCATGGCTTGACTCAAATCCTGGCTGTGGGATTGCTCTGGAACATGATCTGGACTTTGTGGAGGAGTGGTCAAGTTCTTCAGTGCTCCTTTCCTCTCCTTGCTTCTTTTGTATGCTGTTGTCCACTGTTTACGCTTCTGACGCTGGTCTCTCTCACTTAAATCACTGATCTTTTTATTTTTCCCTGCCTCAACATTTCTTTTCCATCTCTGACACTCTCTCTCAAGGTATTGCTCCCTTTCTTCTGGGTCAGCATTTTGACGTGCTCGACACTGCCTTTGTCTTTCTGCTGCTGATGTGGGTGCCATCATTCCCTAGATGTTTCATTGGATAACATTAAATCAAATATTCTTAGAATATATACATGTATACACTATAATCCTTGAGTAATTTAGGACCTAGAGTGACTTAAAGGAACAACTGAAATTATGAGCCTTGCTCAACTCTCCTAACAGTAGGCTACCAGCCTTAAAATATATTTTTTGTTCACACGGAACACATTACAGCTTGTTTCGTAAGTGAATATAAACAATATAATGTATAATATATTGAATAATTCATTTGTTTAGATGCAATATTCATAAATCATGTAAATAACTCAACCCTGGTCACAGGTTTACAACCCCCTTACAATGAAACATGTGACGGGGTTGAGTTTTTTTTGGTCAAAATGGCCACTGCTCCTCATGTGGTGAAGAACAGGAGACCACATGGTGTGCATTACATTAATAGATTGTATATTTTTATGGGTTCAAGTATAATTTTATAAGTACTAGTTTTCCATCTTTATTTCATGTAATGGGGTTGAGTTGGTCAGCTCGACGATCCCCACCTGACTTTAAAAAATAACAAAATACAGATATAAAATAATGTGATTACTTGCCTGTTACTGTACCATGCAGTTCAAAATTGTTGAATGATGTCACTTCCTGTTAATGATGGCACATAAGGGTGGACTGACCATTTTTATTGGCGGAGTTTGGTTGGTGTGACGGGGTTGAGGGTAGACTGAGGGACAGAGCTAAATTGTGTGATAAAAAAAAAATCAATAATCATGCATTTATTTGATAAATACTTTCTCAACAAAATAACACAAGTTTGCATTAATGGCAAAAGTTATTAATTATGTGCACATTATAATATTAATTTCCCATGTAAAATAAAATAATTTGTTAATTTGACAAATCTGAAATCACACTGGATGTATTAGACTTTAGAATTGCATTGGGGGCATATTTATTTCACTGTACACCCTTACCTATGGATTATGGATAATTTACATGGGATATCAGTCTTCTCAGTGACACCCAGATAACATTAGTGTCGTAGCTCTTATTGCGGGACTCTGAAACCACTGTAAATTGAGCCACATTTATTGTACCAGTCACCCTACTATGTGTATTGAACACAATTCCAGAGGAAAAACAATACAACCTGGATGTTTTGGAGTCTGAACTCTGAGGAGGATGTTGGGGAAAAAAAGCTCTTGGTACTGAGTAGACTGACACCCCATTTACAGTGAGGGGAAAAAAGTATTAGATCCCCTGATTTTGTACGTTTGCCCACTGACAAAATAATGATCAGTCTATAATTTTAATGGTAGGTTTATTTGAACAGTGAGAGACAGAATAACAAAAAAAAAATCCAGAAAAACGCATGTAAAAAAATGTTATAAATTGATTTGCATTTTAATGAGGGAAATAAGTATTTGAACCCTCTCAATCAGAACGATTTCTGGCTCCCAGGTGTCTTTTATACAGGTAACGTGCTGAGATTAGGAGCACACTCTTAAAGGGAGTGCTCCTAATCTCAGTTTGTTACCTGTATAAAAGACAGCTGTCCACAGAAGCAATCAATCAATCAGATTCCAAACTCTCCACCATGGCCAAGACCAAAGAGCTATCCAAGGATGTCAGGGACAAGATTGTAGACCTACACAAGGCTGGAATGGGCTACAAGACCATCGCCAAGCAGCTTGGTGAGAAGGTGACAACAGTTGGTGCGATTATTCCCAAATGGAAGAAACACAAAATAACTGTCAATCTCCCTCAGCCTGGGGCTCCATGCAAGATCTCACCTCGTGGAGTTGCAATGATCATGAGAACGGTGAGGAATCAGCCCAGAACTACACGGGAGGATCTTGTCAATGATCTCAAGGCAGCTGGGACCATCGTCACCAAGAAAACAATTGGTAACACACTACGCCGTGAAGGACTGAAATCCGGCAGCGCCCGCAAGGTCCCCCTGCTCAAGAAAGCACATATACTGGCCCGTCTGAAGATTGCCAATGAACATCTGAATGATTCAGAGGAGAACTGGGTGAAAGTGTTGTGGTCAGATGAGACCAAATTCGAGCTCTTTGGCATCAACTCAACTCGCTGTGTTTGGAGGAGGAGGAATGCTGCTTATGACCCCAAGAACACCATCCCCACCGTCAAACATGGAGGTGGAAACATTATGCTTTGGGGGTGTTTTTCTGCTAAAGGGACAGGACAACTTCACCGCATCAAAGGGACGATGGACGGGGCCATGTACCGTCAAATCTTGGGTGAGAACCTCCTTCCCTCAGCCAGGGCATTGAAAATGGGTCGTGGATGGGTATTCCAGCATGACAATGACCCAAAACATACGGCCAAGGCAACAAAGGAGTGGCTCAAGAAGAAGCACATTAAGGTCCTGGAGTGGCCTAGCCAGTTCTCCAGACCTTAATCCCATAGAAAATCTTTGGAGGGAGCTGAAGGTCCGAGTTGCCAAACGTCAGCCTCAACCTTAATGACTTGGAGAAGAGGAGTGGGACAAAATCCCTCCTGAGATGTGTGCAAACCTGGTGGCCAACGTCTGACCTCTGATTGCCACCAAGTACTAAGTCATGTTTTGCAGAGGGGTCAACTACTTATTTCCCTCATTAAAATACAAATACATTTATAACATTTTTGACATGTGTTTTTCTGGATTTGTTTTGTTATTATTCTGTCTCTCACTGTTCAAATAAACCTACCATTAAAATTATAGACTGATCATGTCTTTGTCTGTGGTCAAAAGTACAAAATCAGCAGGGGATCAAATACTTTTATTTTGAAGGCAAACCGTAAATTCCACTATTGTGGCTAATCCTTATTGTAGCTATTTTCACAACACATAACCCGGGTCTGGTCAAGCCTCACCAGCCAGATGAAGTTTACTGGCTGCTTATAACGTTAGATTTGGGCAACCGGGTTAAGTAGCTGGCTAGCTAGTTATTTTCATGAACTGAAGTTCAAGTGGCTACCTAGCTAATACTTACTCACATGGATTCCTAAATCATTGCTAAGAATATTGAAAATGACTGCAGTTTCTATTGGTAATTTGTTTCAGGCTAATTTTAGTTGCATTGGTGCTAGCTAGGTAACATTACCAAGGTAAAGCTAGCTAGTTACCCCAGAAGTTGCTAATAACATCTATAAAATATTAATATCTATCAGTGGGGAGAACAAGTATTTGATACACTGCCGATTTTGCAGGTTTTCCTACTTACAAAGCATGTAGAGGTCTGTAATTTTTATCATAGGTACACTTCAACTGTGAGACGGAATCTAAAAAAAAAATCCAGAAAATCACATTTGTATGATTTTTAAGTAATTAATTTGCATTTTATTGCATGACATAAGTATTTGATCACCTACCAACCAGTAAGAATTCCGGCTCTCACAGACCTGTTAGTTTTTCTTTAAGAAGCCCTCCTGTTCTCCACTCATTACCTGTATTAACTGCACCTGTTTGAACTCGTTACCTGTATAAAAGACACCTGTCCACACACTCAATCAAACAGACTCCAACCTCTCCACAATGGCCAAGACCAGAGAGCTGTGTAAGGACATCAGGGATAAAATTGTAGACCTACACAAGGCTGGGATGGGCTTCAGGACAATAGGCAAGCAGCTTGGTGAGAAGGCAACAACTGTTGGCGCAATTATTAGAAAATGGAAGAAGTTCAAGATGACGGTCAATCACCCCTCGGTCTGGGGCTCCATGCAAGATCTCACCTCGTGGGGCATCAATGATCATGAGGAAGGTGAGGGATCAGCCCAGAACTACACGGCAGGACCTGGTCAATGACCTGAAGAGAGCTGGGACCACATTCTCAAAGAAAACCATTAGTAACACACTACGCCGTCATGGATTAAAATCCTGCAGCGCACGCAAGGTCCCCCTGCTCAAGCCAGCGCATGTCCAGGCCTGTCTGAAGTTTGCCAATGACCATCTGGATGATCCAGAGGAGGAATGGGAGAAGCGTCATGTGGTCTGATGAGACAAAAATAGAGCTTTTTGGTCTAAACTCCACTCGCCGTGTTTGGAGGAAGAAGAAGGATGACAACCCCAAGAACACCATCCCAACCGTGAAGCATGGAGGTGGAAACATCATTCTTTGGGGATGCTTTTCTGCAAAGGGCACAGGACGACTGCACCGTATTGAGGGGAGGATAAATGGGGCCATGTATCGCGAGATCTTGGCCAACAACCTCCTTCCCTCAGTAAGAGCATTGAAGATGGGTCGTGGCTGGGTCTTCCAGCATGACAACGACCCGAAACACACAGCCAGGGCAACTAAGGAGTGGCACCGTAAGAAGCATCTCAAGGTCCTGGAGTGGCCTAGCCAGTCTCCAGACCTGAACCCAATAGAACATCTTTGGAGGGAGCTGAAAGTCTGTATTGCCCAGCGACAGCCCCGACACCTGAAGGACCTGGAGAAGGTCTGTATGGAGGAGTGGGCCAAAATCCCTGCTGCAGTGTGTGCAAACCTGGTCAAGACCTACAGGAAACATATGATCTCTGTAATTGCAAACATAGGTTTCTGTGCCAAATATTAAGTTCTGCTTTTCTGATGTATCAAATACTTATGTCATGCAATAAAATGCAAATTCATTACTTAAAAAATCATACAATGTGATTTTCTGGATTTTTGTTTTAGATTCAGTCTCTCACAGTTGAAGTGTACCTATGATAAAAAATTACAGACCTCTACATGCTTTGTAAGTAGGAAAACATGCAAAATCGGCAGTGTATCAAAAACTTGTTCTCCCCACTGTATATACAGTATCTCACAAAAGTGAGTTCACCCCTCACATTTTTGTAAATATTTGAGTATATCTTTTCATGTGACAACTTTGCTACAATGTAAAGTAGTGAGTGTACAGCTTGTATAACAGTGTAAATTTGCTGTCCCCTCAAAATAAATCAACACACAGCCAAAAACCACTGGCAACAAAAGTGACAGCATGGGAAAATCAAAAGAAATCAGCCAAGACCTCAGATTTTTTTTTTTAGACCTCCACAAGTCTGGTTCCTCCTTGGGAGCAATTTCCAAACGCCAGAAGGTACCACGTTCATCTGTACAAACAATAGTACGCAAGTATAAACACCATGGGACCACGCAGCCATCATACCGCTCAGGAAGGAGACGTGTCCCCTAGAGATTAACGTACTTTGGTGCGAAAAATGCAAATCAATCCCAGAACAACAGCAAAGGTCCTTGTGAAGATGCTGGAGGAAACAGGTACAAAAGTATCTACAGTGGGGAAAAAAAGTATTTAGTCAGCCACCAATTGTGCAAGTTCTCCCACTTAAAAAGATGAGAGAGGCCTGTAATTTTCATCATAGGTACACGTCAACTATGACAGACAAATTGAGAAAAAAAATCCAGAAAATCACATTGTAGGATTTTTATTGAATTTATTTGCAAATTATGGTGGAAAATAAGTATTTGGTCACCTACAAACAAGCAAGATTTCTGGCTCTCACAGACCTGTAACTTCTTCTTTAAGAGGCTCCTCTGTCCTCCACTCGTTACCTGTATTAATGGCACCTGTTTGAACTTGTTATCAGTATAAAAGACACCTGTCCACAACCTCAAACAGTCACACTCCAAACTCCACTATGGCCAAGACCAAAGAGCTGTCAAAGGACACCAGAAACAAAATTGTAGACCTGCACCAGGCTGGGAAGACTGAATCTGCAATAGGTAAGCAGCTTGGTTTGAAGAAATCAACTGTGGGAGCAATTATTAGGAAATGGAAGACATACAAGACCACTGATAATCTCCCTCAATCTGGGGCTCCACGCAAGATCTCACCCCGTGGGGTCAAAATGATCACAAGAACGGTGAGCAAAAATCCCAGAACCACACGGGGGGACCTAGTGAATGACCTGCAGAGAGCTGGGACCAAAGTAACAAAGCCTACCATCAGTAACACACTACGCCGCCAGGGACTCAAATCCTGCAGTGGCAGACGTGTCCCCCCTGCTTAAGCCAGTACATGTCCAGGCCCGTCTGAAGTTTGCTAGAGTGCATTTGGATGATCCAGAAGAGGATTGGGAGAATATCATATGGTCAGATGAAACCAAAATATAACTTTTTTGGTAAAAACTCAACTTGTCTTGTTTGGAGGACAAAGAATGCTGAGTTGCATCCAAAGAACACCATACCTACTGTGAAGCATGGGGGTGGAAACATCATGCTTTGGGGCTGTTTTTCTGCAAAGGGACCAGGACGACTGATCCGTGTAAAGGAAAGAATGAATGGGGCCATGTATCGTGAGATTTTGAGTGAAAACCTCCTTCCATCAGCAAGGGCATTGAAGATGAAACGTGGCTGGGTCTTTCAGCATGACAATGATCCCAAACACACCGCCCGGGCAACGAAGGAGTGGCTTCGTAAGAAGCATTTCAAGGTCCTGGAGTGGCCTAGCCAGTCTCCAGGTCTCAACCCCATAGAAAATCTTTGGAGGGAGTTGAAAGTCTGTGTTGCCCAGTGACAGCCCCAAAACATCATTGCTCTAGAGGAGATCTGCATGGAGGAATGGGCCAAAATACCAGCAACAGTGTGTGAAAACCTTGTGAAGACTTACAGAAAACGTTTGACCTGTGTCATTGCCAACAAAGGGTATATAACAAAGTATTGAGAAACTTTTGTTATTGACCAAATACTTATTTTCCACCATAATTTGCAAATAAATTCATAAAAAATCCTACAATGTGATTTTCTGGATTTCTTTTCCTCATTTTGTCTGTCATAGTTGACGTGTACCTATGATGAAAATTACAGGCCTCTCTCATCTTTTTAAGTGGGAGAACTTGCACAATTGGTGGCTGACTAAATACTTTTTTTCCCCACTGTATATCCCCAGTAAAACGAGTCCTATATCGACATAACCTGAAAGGCCGCTCAGCAAGGAAGAAGCCACTGCTCCAAAACCGCCATAAAAAAGCCAGACTACGGTTTGCAACTGCACATGGGGACAAAGATCGTACTTTTTGAAGAAATGTCCTCTGGTCTGATGAAACAAAAATATAACTGTTTGGCCATAATGACCATCGTTATGTTTGGAGGAAAAAGGGGGCTGCTTGCAAGCCGAAGAACACCATCCCAACCGTGAAGAACGGGGGTGGCAGCATCATGCTGTGGGGGTGTTTTGCTGCAGGCGGGACTGGTGCACTTCACAAAATAGATGGCATCATGAGGAAAGAAAAGTTATGTGGATATATTGAAGCAACATGTCAAGACATCAGTCAGGAAGTTAAAGCTTGGTCGCAAATGGGTCTTACAAATGGACAATGACCCCAAGCATACTTCCAAAGTTGTGGCAAAATGGCTTAAGGACAACAAAGTCAAGGTATTGGAGTGGCCATCACAAAGCCCTGACCTCAATCCTATAGAAAATGTGTGTGCAGAACTGAAAAAGCGTGTGCGAGCAAAGAGGTCTACAGACCTGACTCAGTTAAACCAACTCTGTCTGAAGGATTGGGCCAAAATTCACCCAACTTATTGTGGGAAGCTTGTGGAAGGCTACCCGACACGTTTGACCCAAGTTAAACAATTTAAAGGCAATGCTACCAAATACTAATTGAGTGTATGTAAACTTCTGACCCACTGGGAATGTGATTTTAAAAAATCCTTTATTACTTTCCAACCCAACCACCCCTCCCCTAATTTGAGTAAACTAGTGAACAACAAGGCTTAGGCTTTTACTTCCAGCTTATACATACTATATACATTTTATGAGCACAGTCAATTTTTCAGACTTAGGTATGATGCTTCAAGCTTGGCACACCTGTATTTGGGGAGTTTCTCCCATTCTTCTCTGCAGATCCTCTCAAGCTCTGTCAGGTTGGATGGGGAGCGTCACTGCACAGCTATTTTCAGGTCTCTCCAGAGATGTTCGATCAGGTTCAAGTCCGGGCTCTGGCTGGGCCACTCAAGGACATTCAGAGACTTATCCCGAAGCCACTCCTGCATTGTCTTGGCTGTGTGCTTAGGGTCGTTGTCCTGTTGGAAGGTGAACCTTCGCCCCAGTCTGAGGTCCTGAGCGCTCTGGAGCAGGTTTTCATCAGGAATCTCTCTGTACTTTGCTCCGTTCATCTTTCCCTCGATCCTGACTAGTCTCCCAGTCCCTGCCGCTGAAAAACATCCCCACAGCATGATGCTGCCACCACCATGCTTCACCGTAGGAATGGTGCCAGGTTTCCTCCCGACATGATGCTTGGCATTCAAGCCAAAGAGTTCAATCTTGGTTTCATCAGACCAGAGAATCTTGTTTCTCATGGTCAGAATCCTTTAGGTGCCTTTTGGCAAACTCCAAGCAGGCTGACATGTGCCTTTTACTGAGGAGTGGCTTCCGTCTGGCCACTCTACCATAAAGGCCTGATTGGTGGAGTGCTGCAGAGATGGTTGTCCTTCTGGAAGGTTCTACCATCTCCACAGAGGAACTCTAGACCTCTGTCAGAGTGACCATCATCGGGTTCTTCGTCACCTCCCTGACCAAGGCCCTTCTTCCCCGATTGCTCAGTTTGGCCGGGCGGCCAACTCTAGGAAGAGTCTTGGTGGTTCCAAACTTATCCCATTTAAGAATGATGGAGGCCACTGTGTTCTTGGGGACCTTCAATGCTGTTTGGTACCCTTCCTCAGTTCTGTGCCTCGACACAATCCTGTCTCGGAGCTCTACAGACAATTCCTTCGAGCTCATGGCTTGGTTTTTGCTCTGACATGCACTGTCAACTGTGGGACTTTTTATATAGACAGGTGTGTACCTTTCCAAATCATGTCCAATCAATTGAATTTACCACAGATGGACGCCAAGTTGTAGAAACATCTCAAGGATGCTCATTGGAAACGGGATGCACTGGAGTTCAATTTTGAGTCTCATAGCAAAGGGTCTGAATACTTATGTAAATAAGGTATTTCTGGTTTTTATTTTTAATACATTTGCAAACATTTCTAAAAACCTGTTTTCGCTTTGTCATTAAGGGGTATTGTGTGTAGATTGAGGAAAAAAATGAATGTAATCCATTTTAGAATAAGGCTAACGTAACAAAATGTGGAGAAAGTCAAGGGGTCTGAATGCACTGTACTTGCTTATTTTGTCACAAACTGATATTAGGCGAACTATTCAAATTTCTGCAACCTGGAAATGGAGGTGCGATTTCTGCATAGTAGTGCATCTTTAAAGGTGTACTATGCAGAAATTGCGCACATAGAACAGACCTACTGCTTCTTAGACTTGCTTTCAACGAGTGACATATCTATAACTCATATTTCTATGTGAATTTGGTAGGGTCACCCAAAAACGTGCATATTGCAGCTTTAAGGTAAACCCTTAAAGGTATGTAGCATAAACGTAACCACATGTAACATGGATTTGCATTAGAATACGCATCAAACGTCCCAATGCAAAGTTACACCTCACCTTTTACATTTTTGGAGTTATTAAATAAAACTGATCAGCATTCCAAAGAATGCCGAAGTCATGCCGGAAAAAAACATTTGTGGGGTGACTTAATATGGAGGATGCGGCAAGGCAGCCTATTCTCTATAATGTAAACTCCAACAGTAATAACAGAACTAAAAATTAAACCAAATCAATTTCACTCATGACTATTGGTTTCAATTTAATTTTCAGCCAACTTACAAGCAAATACTTTAGAATTTTTTTGTTACAAATTTGCAGCCAACTAGCCTGCTAATGTTAGCCCTACAAGCTGCTAACGTTACGTTAGCACTGCGTGAGTCAGCCAGATACTATCAGAACCTAGCTTCCAGCTACATTAAAGTAAACCAACGTTTTGGAAATGCATAATGCCGTCTAACCAGTTATCAAGTACAGTGGTGGAAAAAAAGTATTTAGTCAGCCACCAATTTAGCAAGTTCTCCCACTTAAAAGATGAGAGAGGCCTGTAATTTCATCATGGGTACACGTCAACTATGACAGACAAATTGAGATTTTTTTTCTCCAGAAAATCACATTGTAGGATTTTTTATGAATTTATTTGCAAATTATGGTGGAAAATAAGTATTTGGTCACCTACAAACAAGCAAGATTTCTGGCTCTCACAGACCTGTAACTTCTTCTTTAAGAGGCTCCTCTGTCCTCCACTCGTTACCTGTATTAATGGCACCTGTTTGAACTTGTTATCAGTATAAAAGACACCTGTCCACAACCTCAAACAGTCACACTCCAAACTCCACTATGGCCAAGACCAAAGAGCTGTCAAAGGACACCAGAAACAACATTGTAGTCCTGCACCAGGCTGGGAAGACTGAATCTGCAATAGGTAAGCAGCTTGGTTTGAAGAAATCAACTGTGGGAGCAATTATTAGGAAATGGAAGACATACAAGACCACTGATAATCTCCCTCGATCTGGGGCTCCACGCAAGATCTCACCCCGTGGGGTCAAAATGATCACAAGAACGGTGAGCAAAAATCCCAGAACCACACGGGGGGGACCTAGTGAATGACCTGCAGAGAGCTGGGACCAAAGTAACAAAGCCTACCATCAGTAACACACTACGCCGCCAGGGACTCAAATCCTGCAGTGCCAGACGTGTCCCCCTGCTTAAGCCAGTACATGTCCAGGCCCGTCTGAAGTTTGCTAGAGTGCATTTGGATGATCCAGAAGAGGATTGGGAGAATGTCATATGGTCAGATGAAACCAAAATATAACTTTTTGGTAAAAACTCATCTCGTCGTGTTTGGAGGACAAAGAATGCTGAGTTGCATCCAAAGAACACCATACCTACTGTGAAGCATGGGGGTGGAAACATCATGCTTTGGGGCTGTTTTTCTGCAAAGGGACCAGGACGACTGATCCGTGTAAAGGAAAGAATGAATGGGGCCATGTATCGTGAGATTTTGAGTGAAAACCTCCTCCCATCAGCAAGGGCATTGAAAATGAAACATGGCTGGGTCTTTCAGCATGACAATGATCCCAAACACACCACCCTGGCAACGAAGGAGTGGCTTCGTAAGAAGCATTTCAAGGTCCTGGAGTGGCCTAGCCAGTCTCCAGATCTCAACCCCATAGAACATCTTTGGAGGGAGTTGAAAGGCCGTGTTGCCCAGCGACAGCCCCAAAACATCACTGCTCTAGAGGAGATCTGCATGGAGGAATGGGCCAAAATACCAGCAACAGTGTGTGAAAACCTTGTGAAGACTTACAGAAAACGTTTGACCTGTGTCATTGCCAACAAAGGGTATATAACAAAGTATTGAGAAACTTTTGTTATTGACCCAGATCGAGGGAGATTATCAGTGGTCTTCCATTTCCTAATAATTGCTCCCACAGTTGATTTCTTCAAACCAAGCTGCTTACCTATTGCAGATTCAGTCTTCCCAGCCTGGTGCAGGTCTACAATTTTGTTTCTGGTGTCCTTTGACAGCTCTTTGGTCTTGGCCATAGTGGAGTTTGGAGTGTGACTGTTTGAGGTTGTGTACAGGTGTCTTTTATACTGATAACAAGTTCAAACAGGTGCCTTTAATACAGGTAACGAGTGGAGGACAGAGGAGCCTCTTAAAGAAGAAGTTACAGGTCTGTGAGAGCCAGAAATCTTGCTTGTTTGTAGGTGACCAAATACTTATTTTCCACCATAATTTGCAAATAAAATCATTAAAAATCCTACAATGTGATTTTCTGGATTTTTTTTTCCTCATTTTGTCTGTCATAGTTGACGTGTACCTATGATGAAAATTACAGGCCTCTCTCATCTTTTTAAGTGGGAGAACTTGCACAATTGGTGGCAGACTAAATACTTTTTTCCCCACTGTAGTGTTACCGGTATATCCAGTTATCTTATCCAGCCAGCTAAAGTTAGTTATTTTAGCCTGCTAGCTACCCTAACCAGCTACTTAGCCTAGCTAGCCAACCACCACGGTCTACATAGCTAAGAAGTAAGCCAGAGAACAATTAGTCTAGCATAGGCAGGAACCCACAGAACACTACATGACCAAAGTCAAAGAAGAGCTAAGGAGAGGCCTTCAGAGGGAGAGTCAGCTAGCTAATCCAATAGTGATATAGTGAGGTAAATCCACATTGCACCCTTTAAGGAAATACTTAAGATGTTTTATGTAACCGGGCCCAGGGCTCTTCAATCCTGTTCCTGTTGAGCTAGCCTCCTGTAGGCTTTCGCTCCAACCTCCGTTGTTATTAACCTGATTCAGCTTATCAACCAGCTAATATTAGAATCAGGTGCGCTAGATTAGGGTTGACGTGAAAACCTACAGGACGGTATAGCTCTCCAGGAACAGGGTTCGAGAGCCAGACCAGTGCTGAATAGCTGTAGAATCAGATACTTCTAAACAACAACATTTTCTCTGCACATAGAGCTAATCTTTTTAGAATTACTTTTGCAGTCTGAGTCTAACTGGGAGCTTACTTCCTGGGGGGACTTTGTGGTGAAGGGGTAGGTCAGATAAGCCTGGGGGAAAACTTGACGGTCAGCGGTCTGTTCCTGAGCCTGATTACATTCAGCAGTTGGTTGTTTTGCCCTGCTGCCCTGTTTGTGCTACTGTATTATCCCAGACCCCAAAATGATCATCCTGATCTTATGTTTCTGAGTCACAACAAGTAGTCTGAAGATGTCGTTGCTGTGTGTTGAGACTGATGTAAATGAGAAGAGGTAGAGGAAAGTGAGTTATACAGTATGAGAAGTTGGCCCCATGATGTTGTTCTTACTTGGCCACTAAACAGGAAGCTGTGGACTAAGTGACAGGAAACTCTCACTTTCCGTTCCAGTCCGCACTCCACTTGTTTGTCAGCCAAAGAGAACATGTCGGCCCTAGTCAATGTTGTGTAATATTACCCTCCGCTTTTGAAAGATTGATGCAGCATTTTCCACTCTCCTCTTTACCCTCCCCGTCTCTTTGTCTGGGTCTCAGGTAACATCATCGGCTCAGGGATCTTTGTGAGCCCAAAGGGCGTTCTGGAGAATGCCAGCTCTGTGGGGCTGGCTCTCATCGTGTGGATTGTCACCGGAGTGATCACAGCCATTGGTGCACTCTGCTATGCCGAGCTGGGCGTTACCATCCCCAAGTCTGGAGGAGACTACTCGTATGTCAAGGACATATTTGGAGGACTTGCCGGGTGAGGGAAAGCAGTACAGTACCATCCTTTTGTCCCCCACCATTTCTTCATGTCATTAACCTAGTTTTGTTAATGTCTGCCCTTTATTGTACACATAATTCACCAGCCCATATTGAATAGTCTACTGTCATGCTTGGCATGTCTGCTAATTGGTTCTTTGTGTTCCCACTGTCCTCTAATGAGCACTGGTGTTTATTTTCCTCACATACAGTATCTCAAGCATTCTGACAGGTTTTTGCGCTACATCAGAAATGTAGACATTGATAGCCGTGAGTGAGGTGTTTGATGTGTGACTCTCCGACTCTTCCCCTCCCTACCTACCTCTCCCAGGTTCCTGCGTCTGTGGATCGCGGTGTTGGTGATCTACCCCACCAACCAGGCAGTCATCGCCCTCACCTTCTCCAACTACGTCCTGCAGCCCCTATTCCCCTCCTGCTTCCCCCCAGAGAGTGGCCTCCGCTTCCTGGCTGCTGTCTGTCTATGTGAGAGCCTCAGAGAACATGCATGCCGCCTTACTTAGTTTTTTTGGAGTGCTTTGTTTACTTCAGCCTGATTACTGGCCCTCCTGTCTCTCTTCGCTGAGTTTGCGACTTGAGGTATATTTGTAGGTCTATTTTGTTTTCTTCTGTTCTCACTTACTCACTTACATATTACCCAATCTAGTACAGTGTTACTGTATTCCATGTGTGATATGTTGCTGTATGCTATGATGTGTGATGTGACTATTCCTCCTTTTGTCCCAGTGTTGCTGACGTGGGTGAACTGCTCCAGTGTGCGCTGGGCCACTCGTGTTCAGGATGTCTTCACTACTGGGAAGCTGCTGGCCCTGGGTCTTATCATCATCATGGGCTTTGTGCAGATCTGCAAAGGTAGACTCGGTCTCTCCGATTTTGATTCTGATCTGTAACTGTTGATTTGTTTCATCATTCATTACAAAGTCACAGGGATGGCTACAGGATAGGCCTACTGTACGTAGACTATCGGCAAAGACAGTACAGTATGGAGATAGGCTAAAACTGCTTCTCCAATAGAAATCCTTGATCACACTTGTAGGAGAAGTCATGGCGACTTTGGCTAGCTAAACTCATGCGTAGAAACACGGCATCGGGTCTAACGGTCGTCTCGTGCCGAACTGCCCATGTACAGGCCGTCAAACCAAAGGCACTCCTTCGACAAAGTTGTTTTTCACAAAAATTTAAACGTGTCGTTCCCGGAAGTCTTGCAATGTTGCGCCTCGGGGTTTACAAACTCTGCTATCGGTCCCACTGACACATACTTTACGGTCTTAATCTCTGTCTCCCCCTGCTGGACAAAGTGTCTGAGGCCACTAGAAGATTGAGAAACTTGTCTAATCTCTGTTATTCACCCAGAACCTTTGATACACTCAGGAATAATCCCCAAGATGTGAGAGGGGGAATTATGGCTTTATAAACATATAGTGCCAGAACACCACAATACTGTTATCTTGTGCTTCCCGCAGGATTTGCATTGTCCCTATGTGAGAGAGGGGATTAAAGTCCCCATACCTCTTCATCCCACTCATAATCCCTGACCAAACCAGGCCCCCAGTGTCCTGTCTGGAGCGTGAAGTCACGAGCTCTGCTGGTCGGCTACTGCGTAGCAACCTAGCGGTTCCAAAAGCCCTGGTCTGCCCTAGAAAGCCTATGTAAATAACAATCGCCAGAATGGCCAAACAAAACTTCTTTAGACTGCTGTTTTAGCCTCTAAAATGTGTTTATTATGATCAAGTGCGACCCCCACGGGTAATCATTTTAAAGTTCGCTACAAATCGGGATATTTAATTAACTATACTGAACAGAAATATAAACGCAACATGCAACAATTTTCAAAGATTTGACTGAGTTACATTTCATATAAGGAAATCTGTCAATTGAAATAAACTCATTAGGCCCTAATCTATGGATTTCACATGACTTGGCAGGGGTGCAGCCATGGGTGGGCCTTGGAGGGCGTAGGCCCACTCACTTGGCAGCCAGGCCCACCCACAAGGGAGCCAGGCCCAGCCAATCAGAATACGTTTTTCCCCACTAAAGGCACCCCCCCCCAGACGCTGTCTGCCCTCTGCCCGGTACAGTTGAAACCGGGATTCATCTGCGAAGAGCACACTTCTCCAGCGGCCAGTGGCCATCGAAGGTGAGCATTTGCCCACTGAAGTCAGTTACGACTCCGAACTGCAATCAGGTTGAGACCCTGGTGAGGACGGCAAGCTTTCCGAGACTGTTTTTGCTGAAATTCTTCGGTTGTGCATACCCACAGTTTCATCGGCTGTCCGGGTGGCTGGTCTCAGACAATCCCGCAGGTGTAGAAGCCGGATGTGGAGGTCCTGGGCTGGCGTGTTTACACTGGGTCTGCGGTTGTGAGGCCGGTTGGATGTAATTCTCTAAAACGACGTTGGAGGCAGCTTATGGTAGAGAAATTAACATTCAATTATCTGGCAACTGCTCTGGTGGACATTCCTGCAGTCAGCATGCCAATTGCATGCTCCCTCAACTTGAGACAACTGTGGCATTGTGTGACAAAACTGCACATTTTAAAGTGTCCTTTCATTGTCCCAAGCACAAGGTGCACCTGTGTACTGATCATGCTGTTTGATCAGCTTCTTGATATGCCACACCTGTCAGGTGGATGGTTTAGCTTGGCAAAGGAGAATTGCTCACTAACAGAGATGTAAACAAAATTTGAGCTAAATAAGCTTTTTGTGCATATAGAACATTTCTGGGATTTATTTCAGCTCATGAAACATGGGACCAACACCTTACATGTTGCGTTTTATATTTTTGTTCAGTGTAGTTATCCATTCTGACTACTACATTTGTCGTGACGCAGGACCACGTGCTGACACAGACAAATCACGGGCCAACAGGCTACGAGGAGGCTCGCTCCCTCAGGCCATAGGCATTTAAGGTTGACTCTCAGATGAAAACGACTACATCGACCATAATCCTTTGCTGCAGTATCGGCCACTTTCACCATGATCCTCAGTGATTTGTTTTTGGGGTGCCATTCAGCAATATGACGCTTCAAATTCAAATACTTCCGGCTTCATGCGCCATCGGGAGTTTTCCATATGAATACGTGGATGACGTCAGCGCTATCACTATCTACTGGTTTTAATGTCCATGGACCACACACATACATACATACATACATACATACATACATACATACACACACACACACACACACACACACACACACACACGATTCCACCACCCACTCTGTGTTGTGTGTGTGTGTGTGTACCCAGGGGAATATTACTGGCTGGAGCCAGCGCATGCATTCGAGACGTTCCAGCCCTACGACATTGGCCAGATAGCCCTGTCCTTCCTGCAAGGCTCCTTTGCCTACGGGGGGTGGAACTTCCTCAACTATGTCACAGAGGAGCTTGTCGACCCCTACAAGTGAGCTAGATCCCCAACTTGACCGAAATCACAAGTTGCATACGGTCTCAACAGGGTAGCATTACGTACACACCCAATCTAGCCAGTCTCATGTCTGGTTATCATTAGTGCTCGACTTGAGAAGGAGCTCACCGGAGTGGAGTTCCGGCACCTAAACTGTTATACTGCTTGAGCTCCTGCACCGCTTATAGAATAGTAGCTCAAAAGTATTGTGGAGCTCCTGCACCTAAATATACTGTACCGGCACCCAAAATGAGTACCGGTACCTATTTCAGTCCAAGTCAAGCACTGGTTATCCTAGTCAACCATGATCTATACCTATAACTCTGTATTACAGATGAGACTGTGCCTGTTAGGCATGTGTTATCAAATCTGATGGTAATTCACACCATAAATACACCCTCACCAGAACCCCAGCTCTTCAACCCTGTTCTTTCTGTATAACAGGAACCTTCCTCGGGCCATCTTCATCTCCATCCCTCTGGTGACTTTTGTTTACGTGTTCGCCAACATCGCCTATGTCACCGCCATGAGTCCTCAGGAGCTGCTGGCCTCCAACGCCGTCGCTGTGGTGAGATGCCCTCCCCATTCCACTGCCCTTGTGTAGTAGCTGTTGTTGGGAATCATGCAGCTTGGTCTAAAGCCTGGTTATCAGTAGAAAATGCTTTTAGTCACCGGTCTTGAGTTTCAAAGTCATCCAGAAATGTCTGTTAGTAGATATTTTGTGTGTGTTGTTGAACCTCTCTCCTCTCTCCCTTGTCCACTCCAAACTCTCTCCCAGACATTTGGTGAGAAGTTACTTGGAGTGATGTCATGGATCATGCCCATCTCTGTGGCTCTGTCTACCTTCGGGGGGGTCAATGGCTCCCTCTTCACCTCGTCGCGGTTAGTTTATGCACCCCATCTCTCTCTCTTTCTCTCACACTCACACACACACACACTGTCTGTCATTTACATTCCCCATACCTGTTTCCTGTCTGTAGTGCGTCCTTCATACATGGGGAAATATCAGACCACAGAATGATCACATCTAGTCACTCTGATGCCTGTTCTTTCTGCACCATCTCTTCCCCTTTCTTATTCCATATGTTGTACCTCTGTGTGCCTCTACCCATCACTGCCTTGGTTTGTCATTTCTTTGTGTCCCATTTGTTATCACCTGTGTTTCTGTGTTTTTCTACACCTCAATGGACTGTTTTTTTCCCTCATTCTTTGTGAGTCCAAAAGCAACAAAACAGGGAGGACTGTTTTTCCAGTATCTCAGTGCTGACTTTGTGTTAATGTTGTTCTTCACGGTCTCTCTCATTCAGGCTGTTTTTTGCTGGAGCGAGGGAAGGCCATCTCCCCCGGGTACTGGCCATGATTCATGTGAAACGCTGCACCCCAATCCCAGCCCTGCTATTCACTGTGAGTCCTAACTTTACCCGACATCATCATCTCTCTTCCTCTCTCACTCCTACAAACATATCATCCCAGTTCACTCTCTTTCTATGTAGTCTGATCTCTCTGGAGACTTTAATGCCTAATTTGACTTTTAAATGAATGGATGATTTTTGCCCCACCTCCCCGCTTCTTTACAGTGTATATCCACCCTACTGATGCTGTGCACCAGTGACATGTATACCCTCATCAACTATGTGGGCTTCATAAACTACCTCTTCTATGGGGTCACTGTTGCTGGGCAGATTGTGCTGCGCATCAAACAGCCTGACCTGTATCGGCCTATCAAGGTAAACCCTCCATGTCTGTCCTTCCATCACTCGATCCTATTGGACAAGGTTATTGCTTTCTTGCACATTTTGGGAGGAGCATGATTTTGATAAGAATGCTAGACTGCAATCAGGACAGTATTGAGTAATGAGTCTACTCTTGTTTATGACAAGTTACAAGCTGACACATGTACAATGCCATCATTTTCAAAGCATGCGTTGTGTTCCCCCTGTGCATTGTTCAATTTTGTTTACTCTGTACTTTGTTTGTATTACATTGTTTGTGTAAAGTTGATCATGTATGGGATTGTGTAGTTTGCTTGTGTATAGATTGTTGGCTGTCCTGTCTTCAGGTGAGCCTGGTGTGGCCAGTGATCTACCTGTTGTTCTGGGCCTTCCTGCTCATCTTCTCGCTGTACTCTGAGCCCGTGGTGTGTGGCCTCGGCATGGCTATCATGCTGACTGGAGTCCCTGTCTACTTCCTGGGGGTCTACTGGGACAACAAGCCCCAATGCTTCAACACCTTCATCGGTATGGAAACCATATTCACTAGTGATGGTGCTCATTACTACGACCCCTAGTTCTTCCTGGTCAGGTCATGTGGTCAGGAAACACTGGGTTCTAGTTAAGTGGTAAAAAACGGTACCTGTACCATTCATTGTAGTGCAAAATGCTTTACCTTTGGGATTATATTGATATGAAATCTCTTATTTTCTTCTTTCACTCTTGGTTACTCACTTCCTTCTCCCACCCAGGTAAGATGACCCTCGTGTGCCAAAAGTTCTGTGTGGTGGTGTACCCAGACATGGGTGAAAGCAAAAATGTAGGAAACCAGGGATCAGAACAGGGACAGAAAGAAGAACAGGGGAATGCATTGAACCCATCTGAATGAACATTGGCACAGGCAGAAACACGGATGAACACATTGTCACACTCTTAAAGGGTGTCAAGAGAGACTGGGAGACTTCAAAAGATGGACAGATGCACTCAAGGAAAAATGCTACAGCACTGGGTTTTCTCTCTTAAATGTTGACTGGCCTTAAGACTTTACACATCTGCCTCAGTGCAATACTACTGCCCATTCCCAGGAGTCTGAGCTGCAATAACAATATAGTGGATAGATAAGTCATTTTGAGGTTCAGATGTAAATATCATTTCTTGTAGGATCTGTTTTTGGTAAATGTTGTACTGTATTGTCTTTTATTTTGGTAACTGTTTTATTTCTGTTTTGGTTGTGGCAGTTGTTTAATAGTGATCTTAATGTATAGTCTCCCACATAACACTAAAAAAAGTGTAATTCCCTAAATGTTTTTGATTTACTGCATTTCATTTATCACCCCTTTTTATTGGCTTATGTTGTTATACATGAGTGTAATGTTTTCTGCAGTCTGCTCTTTAACATACTGTACTGTAGCGGCAGGTGTATGGCATACTCCTGAACGATCAGATCGTTTTATGTGATATAGCCACTTTAAAGTCACCTTATCTCACTCTCACATAACTTGTTAAAATCTTGAACATCAATGCATATTATTTTAAATTCTTGCAAAAGAACTAGCATGACCCATACACTGAAAGTAATAATAATGTAAACAACTGATTAATATAGAAATGCTGCACAGAAAATATATAATTTACATGACGTTTTGCTCAAAGGGGCACACCTCAGCTGTGTATAGTTGTCAATAATAATGCACTGCACTCCTATAATGCCAGTCACAGGTCTTTTTAGCAATGATTGAAATGTTTGGTATTACTGTGCTGCTCAGCACGGAAGTGCTCTATTCCTTACACTTTCAAGTTTCATTACCATTTTATATTCTACAATATCAATACAAACAAGCAATGAAACACACTACTAGTCACTTGAAATGTATGCAATCCCTCTCACTGTGAACTGCCACCATCTTTCTTACATGCTTTGTTACCCTGTTTGTAAAGCAACAACAGGCAGCTCGCGCCATGACAATATTACCTCTCTAAGTGAAAATTAACATGCACGCTCCCACTGTCTCCTTGTGGTGCTGGGAAGCCCCATGCTGGTGGTTTAGTTTGTCACATTAAAATCCTCCCACAAACACAATTACCTCTCTGCTCCATTTATGTGGTCAGATGTACGCTTCAGAGGACATTACTTCACTTTCCATGTGATATTCAATGCCGCCTTGAAGATGTATGCAATATATGTGCCACCACTGTTTTGTAATAACATGTAATACAGCTCTTCATCAACACCACATACATGTGTTTATTGAGTATTATGTGTGTCTGCAGTGGCAGAAAGGGAAAAGTGCATGCTTACACACTTTTTAACACACACAATGTTATATGTATGAAAATTATAAAATTACATTTATGGGGATGATGAGAGGAATGTAGCTATAATATGGAAAACTATGACTGACCATCACCATCAATGTAATTGTTCAGGTGATCGCTTCTCTATCTGGCCATGCACCATCAGTTTACTCTGCACCCCCACATTTACATTTACATCATTTAGCAGACGCTCTTATCCAGAGCGATTTACAAATTGGTGCATTCAATTCAGAAGGGGGGGGGGGGAGGATTACTTTATACTATTCCAGGTATTCCTTAAAGAGGTAGGGTTTCAAGTGTCTCCGGAAGGTGGTCAGTGACTCCGCTGTCCGCCTGGGCTTCCTTTCTATCCCTGTCCTGGCGTGTGGGGAGCTTGTTCCACCATTGGGGTGCCAGAGCAGCGAATAGCTTTGACTGGGCTGAGCGGGAACTGTGCTTCCGTAGAGGTAGGGGAGCTAGCAGGCCAGAGGTGGATGAACGTAGTGCCCTCGTTTGGGTGTAGGGTCTGATCAGAGCCTGAAGGTAAGGAGGTGCCGTTCCCCTCACAGCTCCGTTGGCAAGCACCATGGTCTTGTAGTAGATGCCTCATCAAGCGTTTATCCACCTGGGGTGTATTCATTAGTCATATTCTGTTGCAAAGCATTTCGTCTGTTGCGAAACGTTTTGCAACAAAAACGAGTTTCTATTGGACAAATTCAGTTCTGTTTGGTTCCTAGAATAAACGATAAACTGTTTGAATACTGTTGTCAATGACACCGACCTCTACGTAGCCTACAGTCACAGATATAACAATGAGACAGATATTTCACTGGATGTCTAAATATGAAGCATCTGCTTGGCGTTTACACTCACTGTCAAATATGGTAGTGAGAGGAAGCCCAGCGGCTGGCAGTGGGAGAAGATGGAAGGAGATGGATTTTGGTCTACATTCTGCAAATGTTATCATCGATGAAACATTTGATCTCAATACAGTTTTCTGTTCCCAAAACTATAATCTGTTATGAACAGAGTGGACTACGTGTTGTAGACTTTAGCCTTTGCCAAAGTTGTAAAAAATCGCGTTGTTTAGAAGGAGCGCAAAGGCGAATTGAGTTATTGCACACGCGCATTTCCCAGAGTAGACGTTCCCTCACTGAAATATGCAGATGCATGCTAGAACGGACCAATAGGATCTCGGTAGCTCGTGCTTGGCTCTGCCCACCCCCTTGCTTGTTCTGCCCACTATGACTCATCTGTTCCCATTGGAAACGACAGGCTGTGGTCTATCTTGGTTTAGTTATAAAAAATATACAGTGTTCCAAGCAATGATGTATATAAACCCTGGATTGTAATGCTATGTATTGGCCATTGAGAGGCTTTGAAGCCACCGGTCGGCCATATTGGCAACCCCCAATAGGAGCAGTCCTCCATAGGAATGAATGGAATTCTACAGTATTTCAATGAAATGTGTAAAACAAAATTACATGTATTTAGGTATGTTTTTGTTGTAGTGGGGACAGTAATATTAGTAATAAAAAAAATATATACTTTAAGGAAGATGTTTTAATATATAGTTTTTTTTATGTGTTTAGCTCACATAATGTAATTCAGAAGTATTCATTAAGGTGTCTGTAATAGAAAAAATTTGGCTAAAATGAATGTAAATATTAATAAATGCATTTCTATAGCTATTTTTTTTTACACCGGTGAGGGAATGCCAAGATGGAGGCAAGGGGCTTCAACACAGCGCCCCATACCAGTCATCTAGTGTATGTATATATAAAAATAATTCCTTCCTTGCCTAAGGGGCGGAGTTCAAGCCTTGTCAGAGATCCGATTTCGGAAGTGATGCTGCCATTATGTTTTTCAGATGAAGTTTATGGGTTTAGGTACTGTCGTACATTAGGCGTCCAGCCAAGATAGCCGCTGAGTAGTTTTAGTTGCCCATTCATTTGTGAGGCAAGAGTTTAATGAATGTTGACACATCTCCGTTTATTGAGTAAAGAAACCGGCTTGGTATTTTTATAGGGGCGTTTTCACTTTCTGAAGGTAAGCGACTAGCATCAAGCTCCCATGTAATCGGAGGTTATCCTCGAGCATTAGTTAGCTGGCTAAATAAATGCATGGTTGACATCTCTTCTCTATTAAAGATGTTCTAAACGTAGATCGCCTAACGAACTGAATTGATATGCTAGAGCTGTGGTTCCTCGCTTGCAACACAGCATTAAAACATCGTGTGTTGTGTCTAGCAGTGCTAGTTAGGTGAATGAATTCGATAGCTACATTGACTGTATCAATATTACATTGACGTCACTGTCTTATATTTCACAGCAGCCTGTATCATGTAAGGCTTGTTGTTTCGTATTTTACTTTTCACTGTAATGAATGACTGAACGGCTGCTCTATTTAAAAACGAATTAGAGACCTTCTCAGGTGTATCATTAACCGCACCTGCACATCGGAAGTAATAATGTTGTGCTTCATGACTGTACAGGAAATGCGAGTGCTTTTACAGGCGCTCATGAAAATCTTATTAGTTCTTATTAGTCTTGCATGGACCGACACTCAAATACATTTTCCCGTTCAGATTACTGTCTTCTTGTATGTCTATGTCATTTGCCATACGTGTCGGTGAACCAGGCAGGTAATAAGGACTTTTGTTGATGTTGTTGGAACTGTTGAACATCGCTCATCCTGACCCTCCCTCTCTCTCTCTGTCCCACACAAACACATACACGCAGAGCCATGTCTCCTTCGGTGCGTCTGCAGGAGATGATCAGGGTGATCAGAGGAGCCCGTACACAGGGAGAGGAACGTGGTGTGATCCAGAGGGAGTGTGCTGCCATCCGGGCGCAGTTTAGACAGGCTGACAATGGGACTCGCTCTCACAACCTGGCAAAGCTGCTGTATGTGCACATGCTGGGCTACCCCGCCCACTTCGGTCAGGTAGTGAACAGTGCTCTTAAGACAATAATAATAATAAGAATAATTTATTTAGCTTCTATAGCGCTTTCCATTACAGAATCTCAAAGCATTTTTAAATAAAAAATAAACAAGCATCATATAAAATATATACAGTATGTAGCTACACTGAACAAAAATATAAACGCAACATGCAACAATTTCAAAAATGTTTAATGAGTTACAGATGGAAGTCCCATAGGGCTGCGCACAATTGGCCCAGCGTCGTCCGGGTTTGGCCGGTGTAGGCCGTCATTGTAAATAAGAATTTGTTCTTAACTGACTTGCCTAGTTAAATGAAGGTTAAATTTTTAAAAAATAAATAAGGAAATCAATCAACTGAAATAATTTCATTAGGCCCTAATCTATGGATTTCACATGACTGGGAATACAGATATGCATCTGTTGGTCACAGATACCTTTAAAAAAAAAGGTAAGGGTGTGTATCAAAGAACCAGTCCGTATCTGGTGTGACCACCATTTGCCTCATGCAGCGCAACACATCTACTTTGCCTAGATTTGATCAGGCTGTTGGTACTGGCCTGTGGAATGTTGTCCCACTCCTCTTCAATGGCTGTGCGAAGTTGATGGATATTGGCGGGAACTGGAACACGCTGTCGTACATGTCGATACAGAGCATTCCAAACATACTCAATGGGTGACATGTCTAGTGAGTATGCAGGCCATGGAAGAACTGGGACATTTTCAGCTTCCAGGAATTGTGTACAGATCCTTGACGTGACATGGGGCCGTACATTATCATGCTGAAACATGAGGTGATGATGGCGGATGAGTGGCACGATAATGAGCCGTAGGATCTCGTCACGGTATCTCTGTGCTTTCAAATTGCCATCGATAAAATGCAATTGTGTTCATTGTCTGTTGCTTATGCCTGCTCATACCTTAACCCCACCGTCACCATGGGGTACTCTGTTCACAACGTTGACATCAGCAAATCGCTCGCCCACACGACGCCATACACGCTGTCTGCCATCTGCCCGGAACAGTTGAAACCAGGATTCACCCGTGAAGAGCACATTTCTCCAGCGTGCCAGTGGCCATCGAACGTGAGCATTTGCCCACTGAAGTCGGTTATGAGGCCGAAATGCAGTCAGGTCAAGACCCTGGTGAAGACGACGAGCACGTAGATGAGATAATTTCTGACAGTTTGTGCAGAAATTCTTTGGTTATGCAAACCCACAGTTTTATCAGCTGTCCAGGTGGCTGGTCTCAGATGATCCCGCAGTTGAAGAAGCCGGATGTGTAGGTCCTGGGCTAGCGTGGTTACACGTAGTCTGTGGTTGTGAGGCCAGTTGGACATACTGCCAAATTCTCTAAAACGAAATTGGAGGCGACTTATAGTAGATAAATGAACATTACATTCTGTGGCAACAGCTCTGGTTGACATTCCTGCATTCAACATGCCAATTGCACGCTCCCTCAAATCTTGCGACATCTGTGGCATTATATTGTGTGACACAACTGCACATTTTAAAGTGGCCTTTTATTTTCCCCAGCACAAGGTGCACCTGTGTAATGAACATGCTGTTTAATCAGCTTCTTGATATGCCACACCTGTCAGGTGGATGGATGATATTGGCAAAGGATACATGCTCACTAACAGGGATGTAACCACATTTCTGCACAACATTTGAGAGAAAAGCTTTTTGTGCATATGGAAAATGTCGGGGATCTTTTATTTAAGCTCATGAAACATGGGACCAACACTTTACATGTTGCGTTTATATTTTTGTTCAGTATACATAACAGATGTCAGGGGATGACTCTGTAGAGTTGGTATATTTGTATCCTATCAATTCTCCGACCCCCTATCTGGTCTCAGATGGAGTGTGTGCGTCTGATTGCAAGCCCTCGGTACAATGAGAAACGTGTTGGGTACCTGGGTGCCATGATGCTTCTAGACGAGAAACAGGATGCCAGCCTGCTCATCACTAACTCCATCAAGAAGTAAGGACAATTTTTATCTGACATTTTACAATGAAATTGGAAATATAAGACAGACAGAACTCTGACGCAGTCAGACAAACGGAACTCTGATAATCATCTGGAACTGGATCTGTCTAGAGTTCCATAATCATGTCTAGGCTGTGTACGATCAATGTAGTCATTAGTTAAACATTGAACTAGTGGTCTAGTAGCCTCTACTTGAGCACAAAGCAATTGAGAAATTGACATTAAACCCCCATCCTTCTCTCCCTGTGTGTGTTTCAGTGACCTGTCCCACAGCAGTCAATATGTCCAGTCTCTGGCTCTGTGTACTCTGGCCTGTATGGGCTCAGCTGAGATGTGTCGAGACCTAGCCCCAGAGATCGACCGTCTCCTCAGAGCCTCGAACTCCTACATCAAGAAGAAGGTGAGCACTGTGTGTAGCCCCACACACACACACACACACACACCACCACTCCTTCCATCATGGCTGAGCTTGGTAATGCAGAAACACAAACCAATCCATCTTGATCACTACTGTCAAACACTGCATTGCAACAGACTGACGTAAACAATCATGTGCACTGATGTTGAAGGTTATTTTTGTTATGAAGCTGATCGTGATGACATTGACATTTCAGGCTGCTCTTTGTGCAGTACACATCGTGAGAAAAGTACCAGAGCTAGGAGAGCTGTTCACCCCTGCAGCTCGATCCCTGCTCTCTGAAAAGAACCATGGTGAGTCACTTTCATCTATCCATTTTTGTATTTTATTACCAGCTATCTGTTTAAAAAAACAAAATCAAAACAGCTGTTCACTGTCTGCTCCTTTGTGCCAAGCTGTCCGTCTCTACCTGTTTCACAGTCTTACATTTGAGGACAGTACGTAGTCATACATTTTGACTGTGAGCTGTTATTATGCATGTTATAGTATAGTAAATGGTGTCAGTGTGGCAATTATTCCCCTGTCCTAATGGTTTGGTCCGATTGCAGGGGTGTTACATGGAGCTGTGGTTCTGATCACTGAGCTGTGTGAGCGCAACCCAGACACTCTAGAGCAGTTTCGTAAGGTAAGACACACACCCACCTCATCCCACTCCATTCCAGTACATCCACTAACATGATACATTACATTTCAGTCCCTTGAAATGTATATATTTAGTTTAACACTGTAACATCCAATGCCAAAAACAGAACACATTCTCCCACAACCCTAGATGGTCTGTGAGCCTGACTCCTGCCCTGTGTGTGTTTGGTCCAGGCGGTGCCGGAGCTGGTCCAGATGATGAAAGGCCTGGTGATGTCGGGTTACTCTCCAGAACACAACGTGGCTGGGATCAGTGACCCATTCCTGCAGGTCAGTGTTTTGAATGATTTATTTTACCAGGTGAATTGGAGTCGGGGTAAAAACAAGCAATTTGTGGGGCCTCCTGAGTGGCGCAGCGGTCTAAGGCACTGCATCGCAGTGCTAGAGGCATCACTACAGACCCCGGTTCGATCCCGGGCTGTACCACAACCAGCCGTGATCGGGAGTCTCATAGGGTGGTGCACAATTGGCCCAGCGTCGTCCGGGTTAGGGGAGGGTTTGGCCGGGGGTCTTTACTTGGCTCATCGCGCTCTAGCGACTCCTTGTGGCGAGCAGGGCGCCTGCAGGCTGACCTCGGTCGTCAGTTGAACAGTGTTTCCTCCGACACATTGGTGCGGTTGGCTTCCGGGTTAAGCTGGCGGGTGTTAAGAAGCGCGATTTGGCGGGTCATGTTTCGGAGGACACATGACCCGATCTCCGCCTCCCGAGCCTGTTGGGGAGGCGATAAGACAAGATCGAAATTGGGGAGGAACCTACATGTTACTCTCTCTTCCTTCTTTCTCCATCATTAGGTGCGCATTCTTAGGTTACTGAGGATCTTGGGGCGCAATAATGATACAGCCAGTGATGCCATGAATGACCTGCTGGCCCAGGTACAGTATTTTAATCAGTAAATAGTCATGCAGGGTTGTTGTTGTATGAACTATTTAGATTTTGATCACAGCTTATGTATTATTGACCTTCAGGTGGCTACGAACACAGACAGCAGCAAGACTGCAGGCAGTGCTGTTTTGTATGAAACTGTTCTCACTGTCATGGACATCAAATCAGAAAGTGGCTTGAGGGTTAGTGCCACGTATGATAGCGTCAAGTAATTTCTTGTTTTTGTACATTTTACATCTATTGAATGTGCTACAAGTGATAGAGGCTAATGTAGCTAACATTTCTGTACAACAGTATCTAATATGTGTTTTTTGTGTGTGACAGGTCCTGGCTGTGAACATCCTGGGGAGATTTCTTCTGAACAATGATAGGAACATCCGGTTAGTCTCCCCTCACTCTCCCTCCTTCCCTCTCTCTCTTCCTTTGATCTCATCTGGTCCTTTTTCATGGTTTCTAGCCCATTGCCTAGAAGCTTATTGTTGCCTGAGGCAGACAAATGTCTGGATTCTGATCAGTCTAAACACGGTCAGCAATGTCTATTCCTGTGATTATTTAGCTAGAGGCCTTACAATGACAGACCGGGTTGTGGGCTCTCTGTACGTCGTGGGCTACGTTCACGTATCAGTTTCCTTTTTATCTGTTTGTTCTGAGGCATACTTTCTGTTGGGATTGTCCCAGTAGGGTCTGTCTGGCCCAGCAGGCTATTTTGGTCTGGTCCCAGGGTTAACCTCCTGTCCCTGTGGTAGTGTGACGGCTGCTGAAGAGCTGCTAGACTGGCTCAGAGCAGATAGGATCATTCTCTCAGAATGCAGTCATATCATTTCACCAGATACACTTTATATACAAAAGTATGTGGACACCCGTTCAAATTTGTGGATTCGGCTATTTCAGCCACACTGTTGCTGACAGGTGTATAAAATCGAGCACACAGCGATGCAATCTCCATAGACAAACATTGGCAGTAGAATGGCCGTACTGAAGAGCTCAGTGGCTTTCAACGTGGCACCATCATAGGATGCCACCTTTCCAACAAGTCAGTTCGTCAAATTTCTGCCCTGCTAGAGCTGCCCCGGTCAACTGTAAGTGCTGTTATTGTGAAGTGGAAATGTCTAGGAGCAATAATGGCTCAGCCACGACGTGGTAGGCCACACAAGCTCACAGAATGGGACCGCCGAGTGCTGAAGTGCGTAGCACGTAAAAATCGTCTGTCCTCGGTTGCAACACTCACTACCGATTTCCAAACTGCCTCTGGAAGCAACGTCAGCACAAGAACTGTTTGGCAGGAGCTTCATGAAATGGGTTTCCATGGCCGAGCAGCCGCATACAAGCCTAAGATCACCATGCGCAATGCCAAGCGTCGGCTGGAGTGGTGTAAAGCTTGCCGCCATTGGACTCTGGAGCAGTGGAAACGCGTTCTCTGGAGTGATTAATCATGCTTCACCATCTGGCAGGCCGACGGACGAATCTGGGTTTGGCGGATGCCAGGAGAACGCTACCTGCCCCAATGCAAAGTGTCAACTGTAAAGTTTGGTGGAGGAGGAATAATTGTCTGGGGCTGTTTTCCGTGGTTCGGGCTAGGACCCTTAGTTCCAGTGAAGGGAAATCTTAACTCTACAGCATACAATGACATTCCTAGATGATTCTGTGCTTCCAACTTTGTGGCAACAGTTTGGGGAAGGCCCTTTCCTGTTTCAGCATGACATGCCCCCGTGCACAAAGTGAAGTCCATACAGAAATGGTTTGTCGAGATCGGTGTGGAAGAACTTGACTAGCCTACACAGAGCCCTGACCTCAACCCCATCGAACACCTTTGGGATGAATTGGAATGCTGACTGCGAGCCAGGCCTAATCGCCCAACATCAATGCCCGACTGCACTAATGCTCTTGTGGCTGAATGGAAGCAAGTCCCCGCAGCAATGTTCCAACATCTAGTGGAAAGCCTTCCCAGAAGAGTGGAGGCTGTTATAGCAGCAAAGGGGGGACCGACTCCATATTAATGCCCATGATTTTGGAATGAGATGTACACTTAGGTTGTAGTCATTAAAACTTGTTTTTCAACCACTCCACAAATGTCTTGTTAACAAACTATAGTTTTGGCAAGTCGGTTAGGACATCTACTTTGTGCATGACACAAGTACATTTTCCAACAATTGTTTACAGACAGATTATTTCACTTATAATTCACTGTATACAATTCCAGTGGGTCACTAAGTTGACAGTGCCTTTTAAACAGCTTGGAAAATTCCAGAAAATGATGTCATGGCTTTAGAAGCTTCTGATAGGCTAATTGACATCATTTGAGTCAACTGGAGGTGTACCTGTGGATGTATTTCAAGGCCTACCTTCAAACTCAGTGCCTCTTTGCTTGACATCATGGGAAAATCAAAAGAAATCAGCCAAGACCTCAGAAAAAAAATTGTAGACCTCCAAGTCTGGTTCATCCTTCCATAACCTGAAAGGCCGCTCAGCAAGGAAGAAGCCACTGCTCCAAAACCGCCATAAAAAAGCCAGACTACGGTTTGCAACTGCACATGGGGACAAAGATCGTACTGTTTTTGAGAAATGTCCTCTGGTCTAATGAAACAAGAATAGAACTGTTTGGCCATAATGACCATCGTTATGTTTGGAGGAAAAAGGGGAACGCTTGCAAGCCGAAGAACATCATCCCAACCGTGAAGCACGGGGGTGGCAGCATCATGCTGTGGGGGTGCTTTGCTGCAGGAGGGACTGGTGCACTTCACAAAATAGATGGCATCATGAGGAAGGAAAATTATGTGGATATATTGAAGCAACATCTCAAGACATCAATCAGGAACTTAAAGCTTGGTTGCAAATGGGTCTTCCAAATGGACAAGCATACTTCCAAAGTTGTGGCAAAATGGCTTAAGGACAACAAAGTCAAGGTATTGGAATGGCCATCACAAAGCCCTGACCTCAATCCTATAGAAAATGTGTGGGCAGAACTGAAAAAGCGTGTGTGAGCAAGGAGGCCTACAAACCTGACTCAGTTACACCAGCTCTGTCAGGAGGAATGGGCCAAAATTCACCCAACTTATTGTGGGAAGCTTGTGGAAGGCTACCCGACACGTTTGACATAAGTTAAACAATTTAAAGGCAATGCTACCAAATACTAATTGAGTGTATGTAAACTTCTGACCCACTGGTAATGTGATTAAAGAAATAAAAGCTGAAATAAATCATTCTCTCTACTATTATTCTGACATTTCACATTCTTAAAATAAAGTGGTGATCCTAACTGACTAAGACAGGGCATTTTTACTAGGATTAAATGTCAGGAATTGTGAAAAACTGAGTTTAAATGTATTTGGCTAAGGTGTATGTAAACTTCCGACTTCAACTGTACATGAGATGGGAGATCTTGGAAATGATAGTTGTAGAAGAAAATAACGTATGTTGCTTGGTTGAGCAGAGTATATGTTCCATTAAATGTATGCGTGCACCAATTGTGTTGATAAATTCACAGCCCTCACACAAATATAACTTGTCTGAATGTCTGTTTCTTTTTATTCATGCACAGGTACATCTCCATGACTTCCCTTCAGAAGATTGTTCAGACGGACCACAATGCAGTGCAGCGTCACAGGGGGACCATAGTGGACTGCCTGAAGGACCAGGATGCTTCTGTCAAACGGTACTGTTGTGATTTCTGAACCTGTCTTACCAGCTAGCCATGTGCCTCCTATTCATGAGCTAGGATGGAAGGAGGTCTGGTAATGCAGAGAACAACAAACAGTATGTAGTTATATTATTGATGTTTATCCCTCAGCCGGGCGTTGGAGCTTTCTCTGGCCCTGGTTTCAGCTGTCAACATCCGCTCTCTGATGAAGGAGCTTCTCCTCTTCCTCTCCAGCTGTCCCCCAGAGCTCCGAGCACACACCACCTCAGGCATCTTCAACGCTGCAGAGAGGTACTGGGCTGGACCTCGCCTGCCTATGGGCTTTAAAAATCTCTATGCCACCAAGTCTCTTTTTGTGGTTTCTGTGTGCTGGGATGTCTCATTTTGTGTCTTTGTCTATATGAATGTTTCCCTGTCTCTTTGTGTGATGTGCTACTGTGTTTCTGTCTTGCTCTTAGTGTCTGTATGTCTCTCAGCTATCTGGCTGTTCTACCACAAAACACACACAGGCCTAGCCAGTAGCCTGCCCTCCCTGTGTGTCAGTCTCTGTGACTGTCTGTCTGTATCTGTGTCTGAGCCGCAACACTGACCACTAAGTCTGTCTCTGTGTCTCTGTCAGGTATGCTCCCTCTCAGCGCTGGCACATTGACACCATCCTGCATGTCCTCACCACGGTAAATACTGACACTGTACTGCACCACAATCACCTGGGTTCAGAGCCGCTACTCTACAACTTGTTTTAACTATGACTAGCTATTGTAAATACCCCCATGATGTATCACACTTTTACCACCCCACTAGCCTATACCTCAAGCCGTCTGGGTAGAAACTAGGCCGCCCCACATTGCCACTGTTTGACTCTAGTCTAGACAGTAGAGTTCTTCAGGGGTCAAGAAAGTAGGACCCGTTTCGAAATGGACCTGGGGCTTTCCCACACGGACCTGATATACATAAATACAATTTTAAAATATAGAGACCCGTTCCGAACGGACCCGAGGACAACTAGTTAATTTGGTCGGATCCAGACCGATCCGAGTGAGTGAACATTATAAGATACTTTATTAACCAGAGCTGATAGAGGGAGAGAGAGGTGCTGCTCTAGCAGGGACTGTGCAGTGTGTGTAATCTGAGTGTGAGCGAGTGACACTGGGAGGAGGTGGAGTTAGGGAGAGATGAGAGACTGCAACCAACCAAGTCGAAGGAGGGAGAGATGGCAACCAATCAAGTCGACTCGTGCTATAGTAGATAGCTGCCATAGCTAGGTTATTTATCATCCAGTATGATTACGTCGTACCTGTCTTGACTGCATCAAACCGGGAGAAGCTAGTTAAGCAAGCTAGCTAGAGTAATTGAGTCTGCATGTGCTTTCTCACCCTACACAGTTGGCTACAAATAACAACAACTCCATTCAGAATATTAAGTAGCAGCCTACCTGTTGGCTCTTTGTAGCCTGTCCTTCTCCTTTAACTTTCAATTCTGTCATTTATTTCCATCTTCCATTGATTAGATATCTCCTCACTTTTGCCACACACGGAGGCTCTATGACTGAAGCCTGTTGGCGCTTTGATGACTTATGATTGGCCAACAACAAGCTACACGCGCCCGGCTCCACTCTCGTGAAAAGCAAGAGCAGCAGCATAAATTATAGAATTTCTCTCTCTACTGCAGCAGTCGCGTTCGGATCTGTACGGGTCCTTCCGGACAAGTCAGTTAAAATTACACATACCCGAGACCCGTGACAGTCAGATCCAACCCAGACCCGTGACATTATTTAGAATTCTGGATACGGACCCGCTCAGGTCCCGGATCGGGTCTCAGGTATTCGGGTACAGGTGGATCCGTGAAGCCCTCTACTAGGCAGTCCTGTGTTTGACTGTAGTACCATCTCTTTCAGGCAGGGGGTGACGTGAGGGATGAGACGGTGCCCAACCTGATCCAGCTCATTACAACAGCAACAGAACTACACTGCTACACGGTCCACAAGCTGTACAGAGCCCTGATTACAGACATCTCAGTGGTATGGCTTTAGGATGAATGTGTTTGTGTTATTGGTCAGGAAATCCTCAAGGCCCTGGTTATACTCGATTATCAGCTGTGGAACTGTGCAACGTTTGTTTGTGTGTGTTCAGCAATCCCTGGTACAGGTGGCATGCTGGTGTATTGGGGAGTATGGAGACCTGCTTCTGAGAGGAGAGTGTGAGGAGACAGAACCTGTTCAGGTACATGCTTTGGTTGTTGTAACACAGTCATGGTTAATACCAATTGACAATACAGTAGTAATTGTCATAAAACCGAGGCAGTAGTTGTTGTTTTCTGTCCTGCACTTAGGTGACAGAGGATGATGTCCTGGACGCCTTGGAAACAGTTCTACAGTCACATATGTCGTCACCGGCAACCAGGGGCTTCGCTCTCACGGCAACCATGAAACTCAGCACACGCATAACACATAACGTGGAGTAAGCATAGTTTTCGCACACACTCCTCGGTACACTGCTAGAACCACTATACAGCAACTACTGAAAACTGCTGTGTCAGTTTTGCCCACTGCATGGGGCCTTGGGACTTGACTTGACTCTCTACATTGCTGATCCAGAGAATACTAAAATAGCTCTTGCTTCCTGCTGTTTTTCTCTCCCCTGTACCTCTCTGGCAGTCGTATTAGGAGCATCGTCAGCATCTACGGCAGCTGCATCGACGTGGAACTCCAGCAGAGGGCAGTGGAATATAACGCTCTATTCAAGAAATACGACCACATGAGGTACAACCAATAATATACGTATACTATTTCCAATGTTAGCCAATCATACATATAAACTCAGCAAAAAAAGAAACGTCCCTTTTTCAGGACCCTGTCTTTCAAAGATAATTAGTAGAAATCCAAATATCTTCACAGATCTTCATTGTAAAGGGTTTAAACACTGTTTCCCATGCTTATTCAATGAACCATAAACAATTAATGAACTTGCACCTGTGGAACGGTCGTTAAGACACTAACAGCTTACCGACAGAAGGCAATTAAGGTCACAGTTATGAAAACTTAGGACACTAAAGAGGCCTTTCTACTGACTCTGAAAAACACCAAAAGAAAGATGCCCAGGGTCCCTGCTCATCTGCGTGAACGTGCCTTAGGCATGCTGCAAGGAGGCATGAGGACTGCAGATGTGGCCAGGGCAATAAATTGCAATGTCCGTACTGTGAGACGCCTAAGACAGCACTACAGGGAGACAGGACGGACACCTGCGGTACAGATACAGGATGGCAACAACAACTGCCCAGGTTACACCAGGAATGCACAATCCCTCCATCAGTGCTCAGACTGTCCGCAATAGGCTGAGAGAGGCTGGACTGAGGGCTTGTAGGCCTGTTGTAAGGCAGGTCCTCACCAGACATCACCGGCAACAACATCGCCTATGGGCACAAACCCACCGTTGCTGGCAAAAAGTGCTCTTCACTGACGAGTCACGGTTTTGTCTCACCAGGGGTGATGGTCAGATTCACGTTTATCGTCGAAGGAATGAGCGTTACACCTAGGCCTGTACTCTGGAGCGGGATCGATTTGGAGGTGGAGGGTCCGTCATGGTCTGGGGCGGTGTGTCACAGCGTCATCGGACTGAGCTTGTTATTGCAGGCAATCTGAACGCTGTGCGTTACAGGGAAGACATCCTCCACCCTCATGTGGTACCCTTCCTGCAGGCTCATCCTGACATGACCCTCCAGCATGACAATGCCACCAGCCATTCTGCTCGTTCTGTGATTGATTTCCTGCAAGACAGGAATGTCAGTGTTCTGCCATGGCAAGCGAAGAGCCCGGATCTCAATCCCATTGAGCACGTCTGGGACCTGTTGGATCGGAGGGTGAGGGCTAGGACCATTCCCCCTAGAAATGTCAGGGAACTTGCAGGTGCCTTGGTGGAAGAGTGGGGTAACATCTCACAGCAAGAACTGGCAAATCTGGTGCAGTCCATGAGGAGGAGATGCACTGCAGTACTTAATGCAGCTGGTGGCCACACCAGATACTGACTGTTACTTTTGATTTTGACCCCCCCTTTAATCAGGGACACATTATTCAATTTCTGTTAGTCACATGTCTGTGGAACTTGTTCAGTTTATGTCTCAGTTGTTGAATCGTGTTATGTTCAAACAAATATTTACACATGTTAAGTTTGCTGAAAATAAACGCAGTTGACAGTCAGAGGACGTTTGTTTTTTTGCTGAGTTTAGTATTATATTTATGTATGAGTACAGTGCCAGTGAGTGGTGCTTTTTATCATGGTAGCCACGATATCCCACCCCAATACACTGCTAAGAGAGCTCTCTGTGCTCGCAGGGCTGCAGTGCTGGAGAGAATGCCGGTGATTGACAAAAGCTCCCCGGGACATACCAATGGAGAATCAACAACTATCAAAGAGTTGGAGCCAACCAAACTGACACAGGAAATAGTATTGTCCCAGGAACCTTCTAATCAGGTAAGTGATGAAAATGACTGCAATACACTTTGGTATTTCAGCTATCTGGATATGAAGAATAGAACTGACCTAATATTGTATACTGTGTGTGCACTTTCTCAAGCTAAACTTCTCGAATGTTACACATTGTGGAATCTTTACCATCATTTCCCCTTGTCAAGGTGTGTGATCTGTTGGACCTGCTGGGTGGTTCTGGGGAGCCTCTCCAGCCCAGCCCGTCCCTGTCCAGCACAGCACCCGGCCCTGCTAGCAGCACGGCTGGGGGAGACCTACTGGACCTGCTGGGAGGCCTGGATGTCACACCTGGTGAGACACACAACAGCTGAGAAAGGGAGAGCGGGAGAGTGAAAGAGGGCAATGGGCAGAGCAGGGGGTCGCAAAGAGATAGATGGAGGGCGAGATGGAGTCAAATATCAACTGTTTTGGAATGAACACATCTGTAGCTTTATACAAAATATACAGTACATCTTCATAATGTAATTAAATGATAATCTGTTTTTGATGTTGAATTCCATGATTCCCAGTGACAGATTTTTTATTTGTGTTTCCATAGCACCACCTAGTGTTACAGTGTATGAGAAGAACGGTGTGACTCTGAAACTACAGACTGACAGACAGACAGACACAGGGATGACCGTTACCCTCACTGCCACCAACTCCACTGATGGGGACATCACTGGCCTCACCCTGCAAGCAGCAGTACCCAAGGTCTGCTTCCCCCTCTCTTTGTCAGACTACCTTTGTATTTGGTATTCCAAGCTTGTATGTCATGAGTAGGGTCCTTTAGACCATGTAACCGGACCAGGAAGAACTCTGGGCCCTAGTTATAGGCTGTTTGTGACCTTTGTAAAACTCTGGGTCCTAGTTATAGGCTGTTCATGATCTTTGTCTCGCACTCCCATCCACCTCAGAGCGTCCAGTTACAGATGAAGGCTCCGAGTGGTGACGTCATCCCTGCACATGGCTTAGGTCAGGTGACCCAGACTGTGCTCCTCAACAACCCAAACAAGGTGGGTCTTCATTCAGTCAGTTCATGGTCACCACACACTCACAGGCACACCCACAATGGACTAAACATTCACTTCCCCCCCCCAGGTGAGTCTGAAGATTAGGGTTCGTGTGTGCTACACCAGCCAGGGCTCTGTCTGCCAGGACATGGTGCAGATCGACTCCTTCCCCAGCCCCGCCTGGTAATGACCGCTGCAATCAACCTGTTCATCAACACAGACAATGTACATGGAAGGATCGACAGCCGACCAGGCCCAGGAGTGGGGATCCATTCTACCTAACAGCTGCCTGTCAATCATACAGAGGGGATCCTCTCTGTCAATCAACTATTCTACACTACAACCTGATGCTCTGTCAATCCAAGCTGATGTTTTTCAAATTACACTTAATTCTGTTATTTTTCTAAATGACCCTCGTGAACTGTGGAAACTGTCCCCCTACAGTTTGACAGGGATTCATGTAGATGAACTCTCAAGAGACGTCACCCTAAAAGCCATTGTCACCATTCTACCTTTTCAGCTCCTGTTCGGACTACTGGTATTAGATTTCCCATAGGATAAGTAGCGGTATTAATGACACTACTGAACATGGTACTAGCTTCGGTGTATATTTCCAGAGTTACAGGTCATCATCTGTGTCCCAATCAACAACAGTAATATGCAGTTGTCTGCCTGAGCCAATGGGACTCCAATCAGAAGATCATGACTGTCCACATGAAAGGGGTCTGTCGTGATACATTTTAAGAGAGTAGCTTGAAGTCTTGGCTCATGCAACCTTGTAAACTAGTAAAAGCTTGACAATTTTTCTTTCACTCCAGGACCACTGACCTACCTACTGGTGTGGCTCACTGTTACAATTCTCTCTGGTCTATCTGAGCCACATGATCAGCATCCCCTAACACTACGCCTTATCTATACTTCCATGCCTTCCATTGGTGTGCGCTTCTCCCTACCTCTCTTTACCATCTGCTCGGCTGCTTCTCTCTTCCCCTGTGCCTGTCACTCAGAACCCCCTGTTAGAGCTGAGGTATTATGGTGTATGTGTATATTGACTTTATGTTGAGGTGAGAGTTGCTGTTTTGTCTGTGAATGGTATGTAACTCCCCCAGATCGCTGTGTCTTTGTGAAGCATCAGTGCCAGTAGGTAGTCCTGACCAGTGTTTCCCCTAGCTTTAGCTTATTGAGTTATTATGCCCAGGGAAAGTAAATCTAGGGGAAACACCCAAACTCTTTCAGCTAAAAAAACAAACAATGGGTGACTCATGATCTTAAAACACTAGATAGTCTTGGGTTGTATGAGATTGCAAATCTTGTTGCAATACCAAATAATTGATACACACATGTGCTGATGCATATTTGAGAAGTGCCTCCACAAGATTACAAAAGTAGTAATAGAAAATAAATGTGGTAACTTTCCAATATTCCAAACATCTGGGCCATATTACTGGCTGCCCACTCAATTGTATTTTAAAATAACTTGCATTGATAGAACATTGACTGGTTTGTGTATATTAACAATGGTACTCTTGAAAATGGGATTCAGTGCAATTAGAGCAAAACATCCATCCTTCAGACCACTACTCAAGGAACCAGAGGGAGAAATGGAGACCAGGAAAGAGAATTTGGTTTGTTGTGTGCATTGTCTTCGACTCCCATGTGTTATTTCCAATTAAAGGTTATCAAACCTCAATGAGTTTAGAATTCCTATAACTGCCTATATATGGAAAGTAGTTTTACAATGCACTGCTAAATCACACACTCATACAATAGCAGCCATACAGCCACGTACTTCAAAACAAAAACAGTCAACTTGATCTTTTAATCACAAGCAAAATACCAGTGTCCAAACTCACTCTCGCACTGTGTGTCCCACTTACACTGTTGGAACATAAAGCAGAGGTGGTTACAAAAACAATCTACACAGAATAATTACATAGCAGAAAGTCCTTTGTTTGCTTAGGCCCAGGAGGCATAAGGATTTTAGTGCCACACCATTCTGGCAATTTGCTGCTCTGTGTTGCAACATGGTGTGAGTGACGATGACAGAAACTTGTGGGTTGGCACAAGGCCGGCCCCACTGCCCACTAGAAGATGAGGTATATGCTGGGACAGTGGCAGACTAGCCCTCCTCTTAGCGCTAGGACCAGATGCAGAACTGAGCCTCCCTGGATCTTGTAGTCTGCAGCGGTCTTCTCATCGTTCCTGAGAGGGATGGGAGCAGATAAAACAAGTGTTACATCCAAGATGTAATGCCGCCACTTGATTAAATGGAGCAGATGTTTCATGACAAGATTGTGACGGAAGGGTTGATTACTTACATCTGTTTTCCACTGTAGATTAGTCTTTGTTGTTGAGGTGGAATCCCCTCTTTCTCCTCCACTCTTTCTTTAATTCTCTCCACCTTCATATGTGTACAAGAGAGCACATAAGCTAAATGTCATTACTGGGATATTTATTTATTTTATTTTTATGTAACCTTTATTTAACTAGGCAAGTCAGTTAAGAACAAATTCTTATTTACAATGACGGCCTACCAAAAGGCAAAAGGCCTCCTGCGGGGACGGGGGATAAAACAATTACGAAATATAGGCCAAAACACACATCACGACAAGAGAGACACCACAACACTACATAAAGAGAGACCTAAGACAACAACACAGCATGGTAGCAACACGACATAACAACAACATGGTAGCAACACAACATGGCAGCAGCACAACATGGTACAAACATTATTGGGCACAGACAATAGCACAAAGGGCAAGAAGGTAGAGACAACAATACATCACACGAAGCAGCCACAACTGTCAGTAAGAGTGTCTTTGAATGAAGAGATGGAGATAAATCTGTCCAGTTTGAGTGTTTTTTGCAGCTCGTTCCAGTCACTAGCTGCAGTGAACTGAAAAGAGGAGCGACACAGGGATGTGTGTGTTTTGGGGACCTTTAACAGAATGTGACTGGCAGAATGGGTGTTGTATGTGGAGGATGAGGGCTGCAGTAGGTATCTCAGATAGGGGGGAGTGAGGCCTAAGAGGGTTTTATAAATAAGCATCAACCAGTGGGTCTTGCGACAGGTATACAGAGATGACCAGTTTACAGAGGAGTATAGAGTGCAGTGATGTGTCCTATAAGGAGCATTGGTGGCAAATCTGATGGCCAAATGGTATAGAACATCTAGACATGACTCCCCACTCCCCAGCAATGTATGCTGACATGAGTAATCAAAATATTACACATGGAAAGCAAACGCATGAGATTAATATCAACCTTCAGAGTAATGTAGATGTTTCATACCTTGTCTGTGGGCTCAATGTCGATCTCTATTTCTTTGCCAGTGAGAGTCTGTAACAGTAAAATAATTGTTCATTTTAGAGCATAAAATACCATATTGCAATAAACAGCAACATCTTATAAGGTTAGGTCTATGTTAGTGGATAATGGCTATGGTTCTACAGCACCTGTTTATTGTACTGAGTGAGGCCTTGTATCCTGTCTAGATTTTGATGTAGACTGGGGTGAGCAAAGCAGCTCAACCATAGGACGATGGCCATATAATTTAATTTAGTTAGGTAGTAACACCTAGCTAGCATATAGTTAGTTAGCTACCTAACGTTAATTAGTTATACTGAACAAAAATATATAAACGCAACATGTAAATTGTTGGTCTCATGTTTTATGAGCTGATATAACAGATCCCCGAAATGTTCCATATGCACAAAAAGCTTATTTCTCTCAAATTACTTGCACAAATCTGTTTACATCCGTTAGTGAGCATTTCTCCTTTTCCAAGACAATCCATCCACTTGACACCTTGTGCTGTGGACAATAAAATGTAGCTCTAAAATGTACAGTTTTGTCACACAACACAATGCCACAGATGTGTCAAGTTTTTAGGGAGCGCGCAATTGCCATGCTGACTGCAGGAATGTCCACCAGAGCTGTCGTTTTAGAGAATTTGTTAGTATGTCCAACCGGCCTCACAACCGCAGACCACGTGTAACCACGCCAGCCCAGGACCTCCACATCCGGCTTCTTCACCTGAGGGATCGTCTGAAACCAGCCACCATGACAGCTGATGAAACTGAGGAGTATTTCTGTCTGTAATAAAGCCCTTTTGTGGGGGAAAACTCATTTTGATTGGCTGGGCCTGGCTCCCAAGTGGATGGACATGGTTCCCCAGTGGGTGGGCCTGCCTATGTCCACCCATGGCTACGCCCCTGCCCAGTCATGTGAATCCATAGATTGGGGCCTAATGAAATTAAATAAATTGACTGATTTCCTTATATGAACTGTAACTCATAAAAATCGTTAATTATTGCATGTGGCGTTTATATTTTTTGTTCCGTATAGTTCACGTTAGCGAACTCTACATTCTATACGGGGATGACTGTTTCAATGCCAATGGCCTGCAGCGATGTCCACTATATAGCGCTTTTCAAATCAATTAATATATTTAGCTACGGCAGATAGCTAGATCGGCGATGAGATGATCATTCAGTCTGTAAACTAGCGGGCTTGGCCACCGATTAAATGGCTGGTCTTACCTTAACCTTGATCAGCATTTTGACTGTCGCATAAAATACGTTTTAAATCGATAAAAAAAAAAAACTCATCCACATTTAGTGTGGTATTGTTGCCAAATTGAGCAAACCAAATATTTTTCAACCATTTGATTCAACTTTACTTCCTGTGTAAGTCACTATTCCGTCCGTCCATCGTGTTTTGTGAGACATTGGTTCCGCTTCGCAAATAATTACTTTCTGGGGAAAAGATGTGACTATTACAAATGTAACTTTTAAAACCGTAAAAATTCAAGGATGTTTTTTGACCAAGAAATACAAAAACTGATGATGTTGTTAAGTTTTTAGGTCTATAATTATCACTTCTTGAACTCTCACAGATGTTCAGCATTAAGATAATTAGAATCAATTGGTCCATAAATATTTCTAGTTTCAGCCACTCCTAGATCATTCAGTCATGTCTCTCCTGTGGCAATGTACAATCGTTTTGGCTGTTGTAGCAGCAAGGGCTGCCAACGACGGTAAGTCTAATAATGAACACATTATAATATTATATAGCGCTGAGACCATGTAAACTTCAATTGGCTACTTATCTCATGCTGACAACCTAACAGACTAACCAAGTTGTGTTGATGTTGGCTATTGAGATGGGAGTGATGATATTGTCAAATTAAATTTTTAGATTTTAGTGTGGATTGTGAGAAACGCTCCATTAAAGTGACATGGAAGGTCAGTCCAGAGTTGGTTGAGAATGCTGCCCGTCTCTTCCTTGGACACTGCGTTCCATCCAAATTTTCTGTTCTTCCCACTGGAGAAGGGGAAGCGACATTCCACTACAACCTCAATGGCTGTGCAATCAAGAAACGGGTAATGTCTAACTCTTGACCCAATGTATACTATTTTGGATCCTCGAAGACTAATGAGTCTCCTTCCATTCCCCAGGTGACTGGCAAAAAACACATCTACTCAACCAACCTGACTTACAGACCTGACCGAAAGCCCAAACCTGCTGCTATTAGTCACCACATTAAGTGTGTTTACACAAGGTAACCATCTATGCCAGGGGTACTCAACTCATACCCTAAGTGGTCTGGCGCCTGCTGGTTCTGTTCTACTTGATCATTAATTGCATACACCTGGTGTCCCAGGTCTAAATCAGTCCCTGACTAGAGGGGCACAATAATAAAATGTAGTGGAACTGAGTTGAGGGCTCTATTGGGTGCAGTGTTGGTGTGGTGCAGCGTAGCAATGGTGTTGGAATCAAATCTTCCTAAGCCTTTGTCACCTTAACTGTAATGATTAAACCATACATTCCCCCTGTATGTAGACCTGAGGGATGGATTCCCCAATTCCTTATCCCTGCCTCTGGTAGTGCTGAGGGTCATGGAGGATTGGTTTTCCACATGGCACTCCTCAATGGTGAGTGACTCCTACAATATCATTGTTAGAGAATATGTTCAATCAACTTACCTGGTAAATAAATGCCTAGCAGAGGACACTGCCTGACGCGAGTTGAAACCTGTGGATGTATGGTACATATGTATTGCGCCCCCTCTCTGTTGCATGTAGAAGACCTTACTGGTCTGGCCAAGACCAGCCTGTTCCCCCTGGGCTCTTTCATCCCCATCTGGGCAGCAGTGGACCAGAAGGACCACCAGCCCTTGCTGCTGCTCATGGAGGAGTGTGTGGCGGCCACTACACCAGAACTGCAGTCTGAGAGTCTGGTGTACCCAATAATCACCAACAAGGGGTATGTACCAGACCTGGTAATGTGCATGTTTCGGTTTTTGACCGCCTAGCACTACACAGCTGACTCAAATAACCAACTCATCAAGTGTTGCTTATTTTAAGCTGCTGTGTAGTGCTAGGGCAAAAACCAAAACTTGCACGCAGGGGAGGGAGGGGCGACTGAGTTGGGAAAACGCTGATGTAGGGGACAGATTCATCCCAACAACATATTGAGAATGTTGGCTTGTCTGGTGTGATTATTTGCTGGATTGAAGTTCTGTTTGTCTGCTCATTGCACAATGCATTTTCAGTTGCCTTGCAGATGGGAAGACTGGGAACTCCAGGTTCCTGCCTAGGTACCACTTCGTCTGCTATCCTGCTTTACCTGCAGTCCTTCAAGTTTGCCCTCGGCAGGAAGTGAGTGGCCCACAAGTTCTCGGTATGACTGGGTTGTTCATACTGTAGGTCTTGACTGTTCTCTTACTTCACCCCAGGTATATATCCATTGCAAGCTTGTTGCATGGGACCCTGAGGTTCTTGATAAAGAAAAGAAGGCTTGCCACTACATTAAAGAGACTGGAGGGTTAGTATTACAGTTTATTGGCCACATTCTTTAACATTGGGCCATAATGACGGTAGTGCCAGTGCAACAGCTCTGTAACCTTGTTCTTTTTATTTGTAGATGGGAGCTGCTGGATGACCCGTCTCAAAGTGTCCTCTGCAAGTGCTGTGAATCCAGTTGCAAGCCTCGGTTGAAGAGGGGCTTGCATTCAGGTATTTTGAGGCACTTCATTTCAAGCCTGAATAAACTGTCAAGTTCCATATTAATTTGAGCTGATCATTCTTGAGTTTCTTATGGGAATGCAGCTTGAAGTAACTTTTCTCTTCAGAACCCCAGGGCTTGGTTCAAAACGCTGTCCTTGGACCGCTCACAATAGTGGGACACTCTGAAACCCAGATCTCCAGTGAATCCATAAAGTATCCTACTGTAGACCAAGGTTGGTGATTTTTTTATTTTTTTGGCCTTCAAGACTATAGTTTACAATTTAAAAGCAAAGTGTATCAGCTTTGATGCCAAATTAACTTGAACCTGTAACCTACTAATCTGTCCTCATTGTGTTCTGTATCCACAGTTGACTGGATGGTGTAATGGTCTGGAACACTTCGCTTGTCAGGTGTGTTCTGGTTATTGGGAGGCATTTTACTGTAACATCCCCAATGGCAATGAGCTGCATGTGACTAACAATTCTTCAACCTGTTACAGGGGTTTCTGTCTCACTGCCATCTGCCTGTTGTAGGAGGCCGGAAGGGTGCAGCCCTTTCCAGTACATTTGGAGAAGTGGTAGAAACTACAACCCCATATGGATATGAAGTCCTTTGACTTCAGCGTTTTTCAATAAATGGAGTACTTCACAATGGTTTTTGTCTCTGATGGTTGTCAAAAATGCTATGCTCCTAATGAGCTGTACCGTAAATCCAGGAGTGCAGCGCAGGTATCCACACAAACTAGCCAAGAGGTGACCATCTGGTTGTAAGAAGCTGTTTGATTCTTACTGTATCACCATGTCTCTTATGATGAACAATGTAAGTTATGGCATGTGAGCGCTCAGTGTTTTGTGACTACTTCATGTTCTGGACTACCCAGTGTCCTGTTTACACTTGAACTGTAACGCTTTCTTCTCTTGGCATAAATAGTTTGCTAATATTGATAGTCACAACAGGTGTTCATGCAATGGTAAAGCTATTCAAAAGATTGTCATAAGTGAATCTGATTTATTTTGGGGGGCTATAATTTTTCAGCAGTAGGCCGACGGGGTTAAGACCCCAAGATCAAATTTACACACAAGCAACGTTTAGAGATTGTAGGTGGATGATGGCCTTGCTTAGGTAACAATACAGACATGGCTGCAGTTGATCATTGGATTATATTTACAATTTTTACTAAATGACAATTAGATCACTAACTCTGTTTTGATGGAGTGACTTCTAAAATGTTGACACAGGATTTGTAGTTCAAGACTAGTGGCAGCCAGAGGAACTTTTTATTGTGACCGTGTTTTTTGTGGGAATTACAGGGAGGGCACATCTTACCCCAGGGGGCGTCTCGCCCCATTTTTTTATATTTACGTCATTTAGCAGACTCTCTTATCCAGAGCGACTTCAAATTGGTGCATTCACCCTATAGCCAATGGGATAACCACTTTACAATTTATTTTTTATTTTTGGGGGGGGGGTAGAAGGATTACTTTATCCTATCCCAGGTATTCCTTAGAGGTGGGGTTTCAAATGTCTCCGGAAGGTGGTGAGTGACTCCGCTGTCCTGGCGTCGTGAGGGAGCTTGTTCCACCATTGGGGTGCCAGAGCAGCGAACAGTTTTGACTGGACTGAGCGGGAACTATGCTTCCGCAGAGGAAGGGGAGCCAGCAGGCCAGAGGTGGATGAACGCAATGCCCTCGTTTGGGTGTAGGGACTGATCAGAGCCTGAAGGTACGGAGGTGCCGTTCCCCTCACAGCTCCATAGGCAAGCACCATGGTCTTGTAACAGATGCGAGCTTCAACTGGAAGCCAGTGGAGTGTGCGGAGGAGCGGGGTGACGTGAGAGAACTTGGGAAGGTTGAACACCAGACGGGCTGCGGCATTCTGGATGAGTTGTAGGGGTTTAATGGCACAGGCAGGGAGCCCAGCCAACAGCGAGTTGCAGTAATCCAGACGGGAGATGACAAGTGCCTATGATATTTACATTTTACATTTTAGTCATTTAGCAGACGCTCTTATCCAGAGCGACTTACAGTTAGTGAGTGCATACATTTTCATACTGGCCCCCACGTGGGAAACGAACCCACAACCCTGGCGTTGCAAGCGCCATGCTCTACCAACTGAGCTACAGGGGACCAATCAAATGTACATTCAACGTTGTGTGACGTTGTTCGCCCGCAGGGGTCTTTATTGATTTTTTTTTTGTGTGAAAAGTATGCAGGTGAGTGAATACAGTATCAACACTGTATATATCAACTCATCATAAAATTATTTCAGAAGACTACAGCTCTGAACTGAAATACACAGAGTATACCAAATATTAAGAACACATGCTCTTTCCATGACAGCTTTTTCACGCTCAACAGTTTCCCGTGTGTATCAAGAATGGGTGGGGGTGCAACTCAGGTGTTCCTAATGTTTGGCATACTCAGTGTACGTATTCATGCTGTACTATTACCCTAATATTACCCTATGCATAGAATTAGGTATTAGAATAGCTTCTAGTAATTTATACTGAACAAAAATATAAACACAACATGTAAAGTGTTGGTCCCATGTTTCATGAGCTGAAATAAAAGATCCCAGAAATCTTCCATACCCACAAAAAGCTTATTTCTCTCAAATTTTGAGCACAAATTTGTTTACATCCCTGTTAGTGAGCATTTTTCCTTTGCCAAGATAATCCATCCACCTGACAGGTATGGCATATCAAGAAGCTGATTAAACAGCATGATCATTACACAGGTGCACCTTGTGCAGGGACACTAAAAGGCCAATCTAAAATGTGCAGTTTTGTCACACAACACAATGCCACAGATGTCTCAAGTTTTGAGGGGCGTGCAATTGTCATGCTGACTGCAGGAATGTCCACTAGAGCTGTTGCCAGAGAATTGAATGTTAATTTCTCTCACATAAGTCGCCTCCAACGTAGTTTTAGAGAACAACCGCAGACCACGTGTAACCACGCCACCCCAGGATCTCCACATCCGGCTTCTTCACCTGCAGGATCGTCTGAGGCGGGGGTGCTGAGGAGTATTTCTGTCTAATAAAGCCCTTTTGTGGGGAAAAACTAATTGGCTGGGCCTGGCTCCCCAGTGGGTGGGCCTATGCCCTCCCAGGCCTATCCATGGCTGAAGAAAGAATTAATTTCTATTGACTGATTTCCTTATATGAGCTGTAACTCAGTACATTTTTTGAAATTGTTGCATGTTGCGTTTATTTTTGTTTAGTGTAATGTGATCTCTATGACCCTATGCCTGTATATTGTGGTAAGGCCCACAGCAGGACAGTGACTATCCTTTTTGGTGAGGCAGTTCAGTCTCTCAGCATGTCAGAGCATTTTGTGAAAAACGTGGCCCCTTTTGCCCTTTCCTAACCATTGTATTCTTCACACAGACAGAATGTAAATCTGCTGTATCATTCTGCTCCCTCTCCCTCGTGGACAAGGGCATGACAACACCAAGGTCGATAAATCGCTGACATCACAAAACAAATCCGATAAGGGTCACAGGAAGCAAAGCGAGGAGAGAGAGAAAAGGAGAAAAGAAGGAGGTGGACGCCAAGTGACAGGCTCCATCTTTGGACCGGTGCCATTTCCTAAGGATGACTCTTCTTTCTCTCTTGCACCGCGCACTATGCCATGCCCCCATGTCTGCAGTGCGGGATACTGAGAATACTCCAAATACCCCGTCTATGCTTGGTCTCTGGCTCCATTTCACTTTCACTCTCTCTCCGGTGTGAAGCCGAGGCAAAAACCCCATGCTGTAAATGTTGGCTAAGATGGATATGAGCTGAGATGATGCCCTTCAATACAATATTTTTAATATTTTTATTTAACCTTTATTTTGACAGGGCGTCATGCTGAGACCCAAGGTCTCTTTTACAGATGAGCCTTGAATCAAACATACACATCAATATACACTATACACATCAATATACACAATATATATATATATATATGAATAATAATAATAATAATAATATACATGAATACACAAAAAGCAAAACACAATCATATCAAACAAACACATTCTTCAGTAAAAAATTCCTCAATAAGCCATCTGAATTTCCCTAGAGGCATCAAGCCTTCCCATTTTAGATTGCTTTGAAGATTATTCCACAAGGTGCCATAAAACTAAAATCTGATTTACCTAATTCAGTGGAGATCGAAGGGATCTCCAGAGTTAGCCATCCCTGAGACCGGGTCTGTTAACTCGTGCGTCTGTAGTGTTAACAATGAAGCAAGGTAGAGCAGAAGTTTATGCAAGAGGGCTTTATAAACAAAAAGAGTGCAATGTATTGATCTAGGAGACTTCAAAGAGGGCCAGCCTACTTTCTGATACAGAAAGCAATGATGTGTACTGAACCTGTCGCCCGTAATAAAGCGTAGTGTTATATGATAAACTGCGTCCAAAGGCTTCAATACAGTGGCAGCTGCATTCATATAAACAATATCACTATAATTTATAACCAGTATGAATGTCTAGTGAATTATTTTCTTTCTGCTATTTAATGAAAGGCATGCCGTATTCTTATAAAGGAAGCCCATTTCAATTCTTAACTAATTCATCAACATGCTTTCTGAAAGACAGCTTCTCGGCAATCCAGATACCCAGACATTTATAATTGGGGACACAACCAATGTGGGTACCATCCAATGTACAAATGCATAAATCATCAGATACATTTGAAAGCTTTTTTAACATATACTTAGTTTTACCTGCTTTAAGTACCAATTTTAGTTCAACAAGGGCTTTCATCAAAGCAAAACAAATTCAGATTGTAGCGCCGAGAGAGCCTTGTCAACAGAAGGGGCAACACAATACAAAACAGTATCATCTGCATACAAGTGGAGGTTACAATTTCCTACGAACAAACCAATGTTGTTTATATAGACAGTAAAAACTACAGGGCCCAAAATCAACCCCTGTGGGACAACCTTAGTAATATCAAGGAAGTCTGACTTAACACCATCAGAAGAAACATATTGTCTCCGGTCTGTCAGGTAGTTTTCCAACCAGATGAAGGCTGCCTGACCCAGGCCAATTTCAGACAGTCTACGAATTAATATTGAATGGTCAACAGTGTTGAAAGCCTTCAACAGGTCTAAAAAAAGGGCAGCACAATGCCACCTTTTGTCCATGCAATTTAAAATGTATTTTATCACCAAAGCAGCAGATATAGTGCTATGACCTGGCCTGAAACCAGACTGATGGACACTTAGAATACATTTTGAAGCTAGAAAAAATCTAAGCTGAGTATTGCTTCAAGATTCAAAAAAGTTTGCTAGGCTAGACAGTTTAGCGATAGGGTGATAATTATTCATGTCAGAGTGGTCACCACCTTTGTAGAGAGGAAGAACATGGGCAGCCTTCCAGACCCTAGGGATAGCACCCGAGATAATTGTCAGGTAAAATATAGTCTCACCAGTCTCAACATCAACAGTGAAGAGGCGAATCTGGGATGCTGACCTAGTGATAGTACCCTATATCCCAGTTGATTTGATGTTGAATTTGCAACAAATACTCGAAGTCCCCTTTTACTCTTTCTGTACCTGCTCAAATACTCTGGAAATGCAGTATTGCTTTCTTCCTTCCATGCCATTACTTGTCCAGTGATGTTTTTTTGTCGACATTTAGAAAGTTGGCAAAAATTGACCCGACAATTGAATTGCCTGCTACCGTGCATTTTCACTTAAATATTGTGTCGTGTATATAACGTCACAACAAAATCGCTAAAACCTAGTGTCAAAAATGTGGTTGAAGTGTTTCTTACCCATTTAAGAAAAATGCGCATTCATAAAAATCACCTATTTCATGTCTCAGGTAGGCCGTGAAAGTCAGCATGGACAGAATGCAATAATTGACTCATGCAATATTATAATAGCGCTTCTGTAGATCTGAAATAACTGGCTGGTGAAACTTGCATCCAGCCAACCAGAAAAGCAAGGCGAAGTCTGGACAATCCTTGTCCGGCAAAGAAAACATTTTTATAGTTGAGAAATTATTTTGCAAGTAGGCATTTACAATTAAATGTGGAGTGGAACTTTATAGTTACGTGAAGACATTCTACCTTCAAAATTATTTGGCAATCGTTTATTCGAAAAACAGTTTCCATCATGCAAGAAAGTTTGACAAAATAAAAATCGACCCATGTCGAACGGATAAAAATTTCGATCTTCAGAAAATGTATGCTATATCTGCCATTTCTACAGTTGTAGGCAGCCCAATTCTGGTCTTTAGACCAATCAGATCAGCTCTTTTGCCAATAATTGAGCAAATATCAGAATTGGGACGCTTGTGTAAACGCAGCCGTAGAAACCGCAATCACTTTTATTGGCTCAAGATTAACGGTGTATTCCTCTGACCAGGCTTTGGTGATGCATGCCAGATTTTACAAAGCCTGGATAAGTACACTGCTCAAAAAAATAAAGGGAACACTTAAACAACACATCCTAGATCTGAATGAATGAAATAATCTTATTAAATACTTTTTTCTTTACATAGTTGAATGTGCTGACAACAAAATCACACAAAAATTATCAATGGAAATCAAATTTATCAACCCATGGAGGTCTGGATTTGGAGTCACCCTCAAAATTAAAGTGGAAAACCACACTACAGGCTGATCCAACTTTGATGTAATGTCCTTAAAACAAGTCAAAATGAGGCTCAGTAGTGTGTGTGGCCTCCACGTGCCTGTATGACCTCCCTACAACGCCTGGGAATGCTCCTGATGAGGTGGCGGATGGTCTCCTGAGGGATCTCCTCCCAGACCTGGACTAAAGCATCCGCCAACTCCTGGACAGTCTGTGGTGCAACGTGGCGTTGGTGGATGGAGCGAGACATGATGTCCCAGATGTGCTCAATTGGATTCAGGTCTGGGGAACAGGCGGGCCAGTCCATAGCATCAATGCCTTCCTCTTGCAGGAACTGCTGACACACTCCAGCCACATGAGGTCTAGCATTGTCTTGCATTAGGAGGAACTCAGGGCCAACCGCACCAGCAAATGGTCTCACAAGGGGTCTGAGGATCTCATCTCGGTACCTAATGGCAGTCAGGCTACCTCTGGCGAGCACATGGAGGGCTGTGCGGCCCCCAAAGAAATGCCACCCCCACACCATGACTGACCCACCGCCAAACCGGTCATGCTGGAGGATGTTGCAGGCAGCAGAACGTTCTCCACGGCGTCTCCAGACTCTGTCACATGTGCTCAGTGTGAACCTGCTTTCATCTGTGAAGAGCACAGGGCGCCAGTGGCGAATTTGCATGTGTTATTTCCAATTAAAGGTTATCAAACCTCAATGAGTTTAGAATTCCTATAACTGCCTATATATGGAAAGTAGTTTTACAATGCACTGCTAAATCACACACTCATACAATAGCAGCCATGTACTTCAAAACAAAAACAGTCAACTTGATCTTTTAATCACAAGCAAAATACCAGTGTCCAAACTCACTCTCGCACTGTGTGTCCCACTTACACTGTTGGAACATAAAGCAGAGGTGGTTACAAAAACAATCTACACAGAATAATTACATAGCAGAAAGTCCTTTGTTTGCTTAGGCCCAGGAGACATAAGGATTTTAGTGTCACACCATTCTGGCAATTTGCTGCTCTGTGTTGCAACATGGTGTGAGTGACGATGACAGAAACTTGTGGGTTGGCACAAGGCCGGCCCCACTGCCCACTAGAAGATGAGGTATATGCTGGGACAGTGGCAGACTAGCCCTCCTCTTAGCGCTAGGACCAGATGCAGAACTGAGCCTCCCTGGATCTTGTAGTCTGCAGCGGTCTTCTCATCGTTCCTGAGAGGGATGGGAGCAGATAAAACAAGTGTTACATCCAAGATGTAATGCCGCCACTTGATTAAATGGAGCAGATGTTTCATGACAAGATTGTGACGGAAGGGTTGATTACTTACATCTGTTTTCCACTGTAGATTAGTCTTTGTTGAGGTGGAATCCCCTCTTTCTTTAATTCTCTCCACCTTCATATGTGTACAAGAGAGCACATAAGCTAAATGTCATTACTGGGATATTTATTTATTTTATTTTTATGTAACCTTTATTTAACTAGGCAAGTCAGTTAAGAACAAATTCTTATTTACAATGACGGCCTACCAAAAGGCAAAAAGGCCTCCTGCGGGGACGGGGGATAAAACAATTACGAAATATAGGCCAAAACACACATCACGACAAGAGAGACACCACAACACTACATAAAGAGAGACCTAAGACAACAACACAGCATGGTAGCAACACGACATAACAACAACATGGTAGCAACACAACATGGCAGCAGCACAACATGGTACAAACATTATTGGGCACAGACAATAGCACAAAGGGCAAGAAGGTAGAGACAACAATACATCACGCGAAGCAGCCACAACTGTCAGTAAGAGTGTCTTTGAATGAAGAGATGGAGATAAATCTGTCCAGTTTGAGTGTTTTTTGCAGCTCGTTCCAGTCACTAGCTGCAGTGAACTGAAAAGAGGAGCGACACAGGGATGTGTGTGTTTTGGGGACCTTTAACAGAATGTGACTGGCAGAATGGGTGTTGTATGTGGAGGATGAGGGCTGCAGTAGGTATCTCAGATAGGGGGGAGTGAGGCCTAAGAGGGTTTTATAAATAAGCATCAACCAGTGGGTCTTGCGACAGGTATACAGAGATGACCAGTTTACAGAGGAGTATAGAGTGCAGTGATGTGTCCTATAAGGAGCATTGGTGGCAAATCTGATGGCCAAATGGTATAGAACATCTAGACATGACTCCCCACTCCCCAGCAATGTATGCTGACATGAGTAATCAAAATATTACACATGGAAAGCAAACGCATGAGATTAATATCAACCTTCAGAGTAATGTAGATGTTTCATACCTTGTCTGTGGGCTCAATGTCGATCTCTATTTCTTTGCCAGTGAGAGTCTGTAACAGTAAAATAATTGTTCATTTTAGAGCATAAAATACCATATTGCAATAAACAGCAACATCTTATAAGGTTAGGTCTATGTTAGTGGATAATGGCTATGGTTCTACAGCACCTGTTTATTGTACTGAGTGAGGCCTTGTATCCTGTCTAGATTTTGATGTAGACTGGGGTGAGCAAAGCAGCTCAACCATAGGACGATGGCCATATAATTTAATTTAGTTAGGTAGTAACACCTAGCTAGCATATAGTTAGTTAGCTACCTAACGTTAATTAGTTATACTGAACAAAAATATATAAACGCAACATGTAAATTGTTGGTCTCATGTTTTATGAGCTGATATAACAGATCCCCGAAATGTTCCATATGCACAAAAAGCTTATTTCTCTCAAATTATTTGCACAAATCTGTTTACATCCGTTAGTGAGCATTTCTCCTTTTCCAAGACAATCCATCCACTTGACACCTTGTGCTGTGGACAATAAAATGTAGCTCTAAAATGTACAGTTTTGTCACACAACACAATGCCACAGATGTGTCAAGTTTTTAGGGAGCGCGCAATTGCCATGCTGACTGCAGGAATGTCCACCAGAGCTGTCGTTTTAGAGAATTTGTTAGTATGTCCAACCGGCCTCACAACCGCAGACCACGTGTAACCACGCCAGCCCAGGACCTCCACATCCGGCTTCTTCACCTGAGGGATCGTCTGAAACCAGCCACCATGACAGCTGATGAAACTGAGGAGTATTTCTGTCTGTAATAAAGCCCTTTTGTGGGGGAAAACTCATTCTGATTGGCTGGGCCTGGCTCCCAAGTGGATGGACATGGTTCCCCAGTGGGTGGGCCTGCCTATGTCCACCCATGGCTACGCCCCTGCCCAGTCATGTGAATCCATAGATTGGAGCCTAATGAAATTAAATAAATTGACTGATTTCCTTATATGAACTGTAACTCATAAAAATCGTTAATTATTGCATGTGGCGTTTATATTTTTTGTTCCGTATAGTTCACGTTAGCGAACTCTACATTCTATACGGGGATGACTGTTTCAATGCCAATGGCCTGCAGCGATGTCCACTATATAGCGCTTTTCAAATCAATTAATATATTTAGCTACGGCAGATAGCTAGATCGGCGATGAGATGATCATTCAGTCTGTAAACTAGCGGGCTTGGCCACCGATTAAATGGCTGGTCTTACCTTAACCTTGATCAGCATTTTGACTGTCGCATAAAATACGTTTTAAATCGATAACAAAAAAACTCATCCACATTTAGTGTGGTATTGTTGCCAAATTGAGCAAACCAAATATTTTTCAACCATTTGATTCAACTTTACTTCCTGTGTAAGTCACTATTCCGTCCGTCCATCGTGTTTTGTGAGACATTGGTTCCGCTTCGCAAATAATTACTTTCTGGGGAAAAGATGTGACTATTACAAATGTAACTTTTAAAACCGTAAAAATTCAAGGATGTTTTTTGACCAAGAAATACAAAAACTGATGATGTTGTTAAGTTTTTAGGTCTATAATTATCACTTCTTGAACTCTCACAGATGTTCAGCATTAAGATAATTAGAATCAATTGGTCCATAAATATTTCTAGTTTCAGCCACTCCTAGATCATTCAGTCATGTCTCTCCTGTGGCAATGTGCAATCGTTTTGGCTGTTGTAGCAGCAAGGGCTGCCAACGACGGTAAGTCTAATAATGAACACATTATAATATTATATAGCGCTGAGACCATGTAAACTTCAATTGGCTACTTATCTCATGCTGACAACCTAACAGACTAACCAAGTTGTGTTGATGTTGGCTATTGAGATGGGAGTGATGATATTGTCAAATTAAATTTTTAGGTTTTAGTGTGGATTGTGAGAAACGCTCCATTAAAGTGACATGGAAGGTCAGTCCAGAGTTGGTTGAGAATGCTGCCCGTCTCTTCCTTGGACACTGCGTTCCATCCAAATTTTCTGTTCTTCCCACTGGAGAAGGGGAAGCGACATTCCACTACAACCTCAATGGCTGTGCAATCAAGAAACGGGTAATGTCTAACTCTTGACCCAATGTATACTATTTTGGATCCTGCGAAGACTAATGAGTCTCCTTCCATTCCCCAGGTGACTGGCAAAAAACACATCTACTCAACCAACCTGACTTACAGACCTGACCGAAAGCCCAAACCTGCTGCTATTAGTCACCACATTAAGTGTGTTTACACAAGGTAACCATCTATGCCAGGGGTACTCAACTCATACCCTTAGTGGTCTGGCGCCTGCTTGTTCTGTTCTACTTGATCATTAATTGCATACACCTGGTGTCCCAGGTCTAAATCAGTCCCTGACTAGAGGGGCACAATAATAAAATGTAGTGGAACTGAGTTGAGGGCTCTATTGGGTGCAGTGTTGGTGTGGTGCAGCGTAGCAATGGTGTTGGAATCAAATCTTCCTAAGCCTTTGTCACCTTAACTGTAATGATTAAACCATACATTCCCCCCTGTATGTAGACATTATTATATATTATATTATTATATAGACCTGAGGGATGGATTCCCCCATTCCTTATCCCTGCCTCTGGTAGTGCTGAGGGTCATGGAGGATTGGTTTTCCACATGGCACTCCTCAATGGTGAGTGACTCCTACAATATCATTGTTAGAGAATATGTTCAATCAACTTACCTGGTAAATAAATGCCTAGCAGAGGACACTGCCTGACGCGAGTTGAAACCTGTGGATGTATGGTACATATGTATTGCGCCCCCTCTCTGTTGCATGTAGAAGACCTTACTGGTCTGGCCAAGACCAGCCTGTTCCCCCTGGGCTCTTTCATCCCCATCTGGGCAGCAGTGGACCAGAAGGACCACCAGCCCTTGCTGCTGCTCATGGAGGAGTGTGTGGCGGCCACTACACCAGAACTGCAGTCTGAGAGTCTGGTGTACCCAATAATCACCAACAAGGGGTATGTACCAGACCTGGTAATGTGCATGTTTCGGTTTTTGACCGCCTAGCACTACACAGCTGACTCAAATAACCAACTCATCAAGTGTTGCTTATTTTAAGCTGCTGTGTAGTGCTAGGGCAAAAACCAAAACTTGCACCCAGGGGAGGGAGGGGCGACTGAGTTGGGAAAACGCTGATGTAGGGGACAGATTCATCCCAACAACATATTGAGAATGTTGGCTTGTCTGGTGTGATTATTTGCTGGATTGAAGTTCTGTTTGTCTGCTCATTGCACAATGCATTTTCAGTTGCCTTGCAGATGGGAAGACTGGGAACTCCAGGTTCCTGCCTAGGTACCACTCGTCTGCTATCCTGCTTTACCTGCAGTCCTTCAAGTTTGCCCTCGGCGAGGAAGTGAGTGGCCCACAAGTTCTCGGTATGACTGGGTTGTTCATACTGTAGGTCTTGACTGTTCTCTTACTTCACCCCAGGTATATATCCATTGCAAGCTTGTTGCATGGGACCCTGAGGTTCTTGATAAAGAAAAGAAGGCTTGCCACTATATTAAAGAGACTGGAGGGTTAGTATTACAGTTTATTGGCCACATTCTTTAACATTGGGCCATAATGACGGTAGTGCCAGTGCAACAGCTCTGTAACCTTGTTCTTTTTATTCGTAGATGGGAGCTGCTGGATGACCCGTCTCAAAGTGTCCTCTGCAAGTGCTGTGAATCCAGTTGCAAGCCTCGGTTGAAGAGGGGCTTGCATTCAGGTATTTTGAGGCACTTCATTTCAAGCCTGAATAAACTGTCAAGTTCCATATTAATTTGAGCTGATCATTCTTGAGTTTCTTATGGGAATGCAGCTTGAAGTAACTTTTCTCTTCAGAACCCCAGGGCTTGGTTCAAAACGCTGTCCTTGGACCGCTCACAATAGTGGGACACTCTGAAACCCAGATCTCCAGTGAATCCATAAAGTATCCTACTGTAGACCAAGGTTGGTGATTTTTATTTTTTTGGCCTTCAAGACTATAGTTTACAATTTAAAAGCAAAGTGTATCAGCTTTGATGCCAAATTAACTTGAACCTGTAACCTACTAATCTGTCCTCATTGTGTTCTGTATCCACAGTTGACTGGATGGTGTAATGGTCTGGAACACTTCGCTTGTCAGGTGTGTTCTGGTTATTGGGAGGCATTTTACTGTAACATCCCCAATGGCAATGAGCTGCATGTGACTAACAATTCTTCAACCTGTTACAGGGGTTTCTGTCTCACTGCCATCTGCCTGTTGTAGGAGGCCGGAAGGGTGCAGCCCTTTCCAGTACATTTGGAGAAGTGGTAGAAACTACAACCCCATATGGATATGAAGTCCTTTGACTTCAGCGTTTTTCAATAAATGGAGTACTTCACAATGGTTTTTGTCTCTGATGGTTGTCAAAAATGCTATGCTCCTAATGAGCTGTACCGTAAATCCAGGAGTGCAGCGCAGGTATCCACACAAACTAGCCAAGCGGTGACCATCTGGTTGTAAGAAGCTGTTTGATTCTTACTGTATCACCATGTCTCTTATGATGAACAATGTAAGTTATGGCATGTGAGCGCTCAGTGTTTTGTGACTACTTCATGTTCTGGACTACCCAGTGTCCTGTTTACACTTGAACTGTAACGCTTTCTTCTCTTGGCATAAATAGTTTGCTAATATTGATAGTCACAACAGGTGTTCATGCAATGGTAAAGCTATTCAAAAGATTGTCATAAGTGAATCTGATTTATTTTGGGGGGGGCTATAATTTTTCAGTAGTAGGCCGACGGGGTTAAGACCCCAAGATCAAATTTACACACAAGCAACGTTTAGAGATTGTAGGTGGATGATGGCCTTGCTTAGGTAACAATACAGACATGGCTGCAGTTGATCATTGGATTATATTTACAATTTTTACTAAATGACAATTAGATCACTAACTCTGTTTTGATGGAGTGACTTCTAAAATGTTGACACAGGATTTGTAGTTCAAGACTAGTGGCAGCCAGAGGAACTTTTTATTGTGACCGTGTTTTTTGTGGGAATTACAGGGAGGGCATCTCTTACCCCAGGGGGCGTCTCGCCCCATTTTATATTTACGTCATTTAGCAGACTCTCTTATCCAGAGCGACTTCAAATTGGTGCATTCACCCTATAGCCAGTGGGATAACCACTTTACAATTTATTTTTTATTTTTTGGGGGGGGTAGAAGGATTACTTTATCCTATCCCAGGTATTCCTTAGAGGTGGGGTTTCAAATGTCTCCGGAAGGTGGTGAGTGACTCCGCTGTCCTGGCGTCGTGAGGGAGCTTGTTCCACCATTGGGGTGCCAGAGCAGCGAACAGTTTTGACTGGACTGAGCGGGAACTATGCTTCCGCAGAGGTAGGGGAGCCAGCAGGCCAGAGGTGGATGAACGCAATGCCCTCGTTTGGGTGTAGGGACTGATCAGAGCCTGAAGGTACGGAGGTGCCGTTCCCCTCACAGCTCCATAGGCAAGCACCATGGTCTTGTAACAGATGCGAGCTTCAACTGGAAGCCAGTGGAGTGTGCGGAGGAGCGGGGTGACGTGAGAGAACTTGGGAAGGTTGAACACCAGACGGGCTGCGGCATTCTGGATGAGTTGTAGGGGTTTAATGGCACAGGCAGGGAGCCCAGCCAACAGCGAGTTGCAGTAATCCAGACGGGAGATGACAAGTGCCTATGATAGTGATAGTACCCTATATCCCAGTTGATTTGATGTTGAATTTGCAACACATTTTAATAAGAAATGGGAAAGTTCCAATTCCAAATAGGCTTACATCAAATACTCGAAGTCCCCTTTTACTCTTTCTGTACCTGCTCAAATACTCTGGAAATGCAGTATTGCTTTCTTCCTTCCATGACATTACTAGCTATGCCATTACTTGTCCAGTGATGTTTTTTTGTCAACATTTAGAAAGTTGGCAAAAATTGACCCGACAATTGAATTGCCTGCTACCGTGCATTTTCACTTAAATATTGTGTCGTGTATATAACGTCACAACAAAATCGCTAAAACCTAGTGTCAAAAATGTGGTTGAAGTGTTTCTTACCCATTTAAGAAAAATGCGCATTCATAAATTTGCGACAGCCTGTATGCACTATCACCTATTTCATGTCTCAGGTAGGCCGCGAAAGCCAGCATGGACAGAATGCAATAATTGACTCATGCCATATTATAATAGCGCTTCTGTAGATCAAATAACTGGCTGGTGAAACTTGCATCCAGCCAACCAGAAAAGCAAGGCGAAGTCTGGACAATCCTTGTCCGGCAAAGAAAACATTTTTATAGTTGAGAAATTATTTTGCAAGTAGGCATTTACAATTAAATGTGGAGTGGAACTTTATAGTTACGTGAAGACATTCTACCTTCAAAATTATTTGGCAATCGTTTATTCGAAAAACAGTTTCCATCATGCAAGAAAGTTTGACAAAATAAAAATCGACCCATGTCGAACGGATAAAAATTTCAATCTTCAGAAAATGTATGCTATATCTGCCATTTCTACAGTTGTAGGCAGCCCAATTCTGGTCTTTTGACCAATCAGATCAGCTATTTTGCCAATAATTGAGCAAATATCAGAATTGGGACGCTTGTGTAAACGCAGCCGTAGAAACCGCAATCACTTTTATTGGCTCAAGATTAACGGTGTATTCCTCTGACCAGGCTTTGGTGATGCATGTCAGATTTTACAAAGCCTGGATAAGTACACTGCTCAAAAAAATAAAGGGAACACTTAAACAACACATCCTAGATCTGAATGAAATAATCTTATTAAATACTTTTTTCTTTACATAGTTGAATGTGCTGACAACAAAATCACACAAAAATTATCAATGGAAATCAAATGTATCAACCCATGGAGGTCTGGATTTGGAGTCACCCTCAAAATTAAAGTGGAAAACCACACTACAGGCTGATCCAACTTTGATGTAATGTCCTTAAAACAAGTCAAAATGAGGCTCAGTAGTGTGTGTGGCCTCCACGTGCCTGTATAACCTCCCTACAACGCCTGGGAATGCTCCTGATGAGGTGGCGGATGGTCTCCTGAGGGATCTCCTCCCAGACCTGGACTAAAGCATCCGCCAACTCCTGGACAGTCTGTGGTGCAACGTGGCGTTGGTGGATGGAGCGAGACATGATGTCCCAGATGTGCTCAATTGGATTCAGGTCTGGGGAACAGGCGGGCCAGTCCATAGCATCAATGCCTTCCTCTTGCAGGAACTGCTGACACACTCCAGCCACATGAGGTCTAGCATTGTCTTGCATTAGGAGGAACCCAGGGCCAACCGCACCAGCATATGGTCTCACAAGGGGTCTGAGGATCTCATCTCGGTACCTAATGGCAGTCAGGCTACCTCTGGCGAGCACATGGAGGGCTGTGCGGCCCCCCAAAGAAATGCCACCCCACACCATGACTGACCCACCGCCAAACCGGTCATGCTGGAGGATGTTGCAGGCAGCAGAACGTTCTCCACGGCGTCTCCAGACTCTGTCACGTGCTCAGTGTGAACCTGCTTTCACCTGTGAAGAGCACAGGGCGCCAGTGGCGAATTTGCCAATCTTGGTGTTCTCTGGCAAATGCCAAACGTCCTGCACGGTGTTGGGCTGTAAGCACAACCCCCACCTGTGGACGTCGCGCCCTCATGGAGTCTGTTTCTGACCGTTTGAGCAGACACATGCACATTTGTGGCCTGCTGGAGGTCATTTTGCAGGGCTCTGGCAGTGCTCCTCCTGCTCCTCCTTGCACAAAGGCGGAGGTAGCGGTCCTGCTGCTGGGTTGTTGCCCTCCTACGGCCTCCTCCACGTCTCCTGATGTACTGGCCTGTCTCCTGGTAGCGCCTCCATGCTCTGGACACTACGCTGACAGACACAGCAAACCTTCTTGCCACAGCTCGCATTGATGTGCCATCCTGGATGAGCTGCACTACCTGAGCCACTTGTGTGTGTTGTAGACTCCGTCTCATGCTACCACTAGAGTGAAAGCACCGCCAGCATTCAAAAGTGACCAAAACATCAGCCAGGAAGCATAGGAACTGAGAAGTGGTCTGTGGTCACCACCTGCAAAACCAGTCCTTTATTGGGGGGGTGTCTTGCTAATTGCCTATAATTTCCTCCTGTTGTCTATTCCATTTGCACAACAGCATGTGAAATGTATTGTCAATCAGTGTTGCTTCCTAAGTGGACAGTTTGATTTCACAGAAGTGTGATTGACTTGGAGTTACATTGTGTTGTTTAAGTGTTCCCTTTATGTTTTTGAGCAGTGTATTTTAAGTATCAGCTAACCACATGTTATAGCAATTTGGTGCCTGACGCACTCATTGGTTGATGCATGTAATGTCTGAGCAGGGGATGGTGACGTAATGCTGTGTTCCTAACCAAGTGGAAATCTACCATATATGACTGGGAAAAATCCACTTGAACGGCACTACAACTGGTAATTACTAGTGGGAAACTTGTCTATCATCCTGAGCTCCCACTTGCTGACCTCTGATGTCATCTACTAAGAAAATTACCTTGATGACGGGCCTTTTCTTCAGTTAAATGCAACAACAAAACATTATTTATAAAAAGCAATCTATTAATATGGTTTTTGAACACTATAGTTTGTTTACAAGCGTGGTAGCTGTACTTTTAGTTTATTCTTTACACAGCTTGTTGGCCATTAGCCAATCGGCATTTCTTAACGAGTTTAAAGCACGTGAATACATCCAACTAGTATTTACGACTTCACAACTGGTAAATTCCCACCTCCCACTTGGTTACGAACGCAGCATAAGTATCTGATAATTAATTGCAAGACTGGAATGAGTTCATACTAATGATTTCCAGATCAGTGATTGATCGCCTGCAGCTGGAGGTTGTTAACATAGGAAAACACACGTATGGCAGTGGTTAACTTGATTGCTTGCTGACAGGTTTTATAGGCATCACCAACTGAACATTGGTATTCAATCATGATGGCTTCCTTTTGGCACAGTGCGGTTCTCCTATGCATGGCTGTTGCTGCCAATGTGGCACAAGAAGGTAACTTGTATTATCACTGTCTTTCATGTAGGCCTATTGTGTTTGGAACGTGACCAGTACTAGCACAAAAACTTTGATGGCAAAGCAGCAGAAGATGTTCTTTTGTATTTTATACTTTTATTTTTATTTTAATTTTTATCTCCTGGCAGATATGGAGGTAGACTGTGGCCCTGATTCAGTGACCTTGAGATGGAGGGCAGCCAGGTCACAAATGGATGCCTCACTCCTCCGTCTGGGAGACTGTTATCCCTCCAGTGTTTCTGCTGGGGAGGCCATGTTCCAAGTGGAACTCAGTGACTGTAACTTCAGGAGAATGGTAGGCTTTAGCAAAGGTTGTACCGATGTGTATTTGGTTGTCAGATGTAGGGTTGTTGAACCCCCTCCTTTCTCACTACAGGTGACTGGGGACACACTGATGTACATGAATGAGCTGACCTCTATGTCTGCTCCCAAAGCTCACCTGAAGTCTGTCTTTCAGTCTTACCCAGTGGTTTGTGCCTATGAAAGGTGAGATGTGGCTGTTTTATACCCCCTAAATAATACCCTTTCTGTTGCATCATGTGCTAATGCTGGACAAGAACCAGTCCAACCCTGAACATTGACCCTCGGCTACATGTCTAAATTATTTCCTTTTGTCTGTACTGTAGGCCCGCAGACTGGGCGCCTCCCATATTTGATGTAGTACTGTTTCATACATATGGTCAAGGAGATCTGGTCTACCACATGGGACTTATGACGGGTAGGTTTGAGACTACTTCTAACCTTGAAGTAAATAATTGAACTCCTACAGATTTAAGACTGCCCATATGTGTATCCTGCAGATGACTTCTCTGGACCACATCTGTCTAGGGAATACCCCCTTGGCTCCTCCATCCATATCTTGGCAGCAGTGGAGCAGAAGGACCATCAGCCTTTGCTGCTTCTCTTAGAGGAGTGTGTTGCGACCACAATGCCAGAGCTGCAGCCAGCAGGCCCAGTGTACCCCATCATCACCAAGGGGTATGTACCACTGGGTTATACAGCTGGATGCTATTAGGGCTTTTGCTCCAAGTAGGTGTGGATCCATTTGGTGAACCATTCCTGACTGTCAATTTTTTTGTTGCCATCAGATGTCTTGTGGATAGCATGACTTCAAACTCAAAGTTTGAACCAAGACGAGAAACCTCTGAAATCCGTCTGTCTCTGAAAGCCTTCAAGTTCACCGTTGGCGAGGAAGTGGGTGTACTTATCTGTGATTTACATTTTGGCACTGCTGAAATATGAGAGCTAATATACCTAATCTCTTCTCAGGTCTATATACATTGCAAGCTTTTGGCCTGGGACCCCAGTGGCCTTGACACCAGCAGGAAGGCCTGCCACTATGTGAAAGGGCATGGGTACAAAATATTGTTTACACCTATTCAATTAAACTACTTTTTCTGGAAGGAGGTACTACTTGAACTTGCCAAAAGTATCTCATTTGGAGGGAACAGTGCCATGAGAAATTCATGTTTTGACTACTTTTTTCTTCAGTTGGGAGCTCCTTGATGACCCCTCCCATAGTAACCTCTGTAGCTGCTGTGACTCCAGCTGCAAGTCCCAGAAGAGAAGGGGAATACCATCAGGTATTACACCCTTTTTGCACACCACTCCAGTTGAATTTACTTATTTTCCCAGGGCACTAGAATGGGATGCTTTATTTCTTTTGACGTGTCCATCCACCAGTTTCAATGTTTAAACTATCTTTTAGGTAAACTTGGGCAAACTCAAAATGCAGTCCTTGGACCACTTACAACCACTGATAATTCACCGGCCTGAATGTTAACCAGGTTTGGTTTTTTTACACCCCCAAATGAGCATTTCAAAGTTCTGTTTCATTGACCTGTTAGCTTAACTTTACTTTTTGTTTCAGGGTTAGCCTGAGTCCAGCTGGGATTCCTGGAAGATGGGCAGCCATGCATGCCCTGACTCTGGAATGGCTGCTGTCCACTTGATTTGAAATAATAAAAATAGATATTACTTTACTATGGCGTGTCCTGACTTCCTCTTGGATTTATTCTCACTAGTCATCTAAATTGTATCTCACAAGAACATAAGGTCAAGCGCATTCAATCTCACATGCTACAGTCAGGTTTAACTTCTCTTCACAAGCAGGTCATTGTGCTAAGGTGATTGGAAGGATGTGATGCAAGTAAATGGTTTGATGCCTTTTATTACACAATTGTGTAAGTGCTCATAGTTTGTCTAGATGGTTCAACTATGCTTACTAGGAGCGCAGAAATCCACTGAATGTTACGATTGTCTACATGATCTCTGACCTGATGGATTGCTTCAAGACGCATGGACACTAAATCTACTTCCAGTTGTAGCACCACTGCATTGGATAAGTATTCTTTGGTCTCCAACATTTTGGTATTCATTCCTAGATGCTACATTTTGGCTGTTTCTAAGACAGCCAAGATGGGTGCTTCATAACCAATGCTAGCGACTCTGAATTAGACTCGTCACTGCCTGTATTTAGATGTGGTTATTACAATAGCCAATGTGTAAAAACCAAACGTTTCTGATCAGTGCAGGCCTAATGGTTGCAAGTGTTGCCAACATGTGTTCACGCCTTACTTTCAGAAGTTATTTTGAACCGGATAGGTTTCACTTCCAGTCAGATTAACATATTTAACAGTAGCTGAGCTGTTGACCATCAGAGCATATCTCCACATAGTGGGACCGAAGGCAAGAGCCAGTGATAATTGGATGCCTGTGGTACCCAAAAAGGCCACAGGATGTCATACGATCTGACAGAATTACATACTAGCTGTATTTCCACTACAACAGAAAATAATTAGGCGTTAGTATAAGGAACCCATGCTCTCGCGCAATAGAGACGAGAAGCAAAAATGGAACAAACTTATGCCTTCTGTCCCGCTATTGTTCTGATGGTCTACTACATGAAAGTTCAGTTACTATTAAAATACATTTGCATCTTACTGGAAGTGTGAGGCATTTTGCCTCCTGCGCCTTCACTAATCGGTTTTGGGTGTGCTGGAGATTCTGCCTATTACCTCTCCAGTTCTTCCACTAGGTGTTCACTTGCCTGCAGTCTGGCCGCAATGGCTTTCAGTTCAACAGCTTGTGCTTAAACGCGCAAGCAAAACCAATCTCACAGTCTTTAGTCGTAATGCAGTGTGCAGGCATGTAGCTCAGCAGCTGTGAGATCCCCTACATTCATTCTGTCTGCCACCTGGTTTCAGGCTGGCTTCCACTTCAGCAAGTTCCATTTTGGTGTATTTCAGTTACGTTTTGTTCTACCAACATGTCTCATCTCAGCTCATTCCAGATGTCAGGCACAGGCTGCTGCTAGGTGATATCATTCACTTTGTCTGCCACTGACAGACAGCAGCACAGTACCAGCAGAGCTACGGTGGTCTCCATACTATAGTAGGCCTATATATAACCTCCCCACTTAACTTTTTGAGTGATGGCACTCCTTTTATACAGTGCATTCAGAAAGTATTCAGACCCCTTCACTTTTCCACATTTTGTTACAGCCTTATTCTAAAATGGATTTAACACACAATACCCCATGACAAAGCGAAAACAGGTGTTTATCATTTTTGCAGCATTGAAGGTCCCCAAGAACACAGTGGTCTCCATCATTCTTAACCCTCCCGTTGTCCTAGGGTCAAAATGACCCGCCACTGTGTTGAACCAACTTTATTTAATTTTTATATTTTTTGGATCATTTGTGAGAAATAGGCAGTGATACTTTCTTTAAAGTCTCACTGCCTCCTTCTCACAAATGATCCCAAAAATATAAAAATTAAATAAAGTTGGTTCAACACAGTGGCGGGTCATTTTGACCCTAGGACAACGGGAGGGTTAAATGGAAGAAGTTTGGAACCACCAAAACTCTTCCTAGAGCTGGCCGCCCGGCCAAACTGAGCAATCGGAGGAGAAGGGCCTTGGTCAGGGAGATGACCAAGAACCCATAGTCACTCTGACAGAGCTCCAGAGTTCCTCTGTGGAGATGGGATAACTCCACCAATCAGGCCTTTGCGGTAGAGTGGCCAGACGAAAGCCACTCCTCAGTAAAAGGCACACGACAGCGTGCTTGGAGTTTGCCAAAAGGCAACTAAAGGACTCTCAAACCATGAGAAAACAAGATTGAATGTATTTATGTTATTTTATTTTTGTATACGTTTGCAAAATTTTCTAAAAACCTGTTTTTGCTTTGTCATTGGGGTATTGTGTGTAGATTGATGAGGGGGAAAAACTATTTAATCAATTTTAGAATAAGGCTGTAATGTGGAAAAAGTGACAGGGTCTGAATACTTTACCAATGCACTGCAGGCCTACACAAATGTGAAAGTAAGAAAGGATCTAGTAAAATATCAACAGGATTAATGATTAGTCACTGTTCTTAGTTTAGTCATGTTTCCTGCTTAGGCTTGGATATTTTGGAAATCCGAGGTGAAATTGAGCAAACAATGTCCAGGGTATTGATAATGTTGTGACAAGTGCACCTGTTGCGCACCTGTTTTTGCTGCCTTGTCATACAATATTGACAATGGAATACACCTTTAATATTTTATAAACCATATAGTTATCATCATAGACATATCTTAGCAGGAGACCAGGACATTTTATTCACTGGAAATTCTCTCCGCACCGTTACCGTATTAGGTGAAGGGAAGAAATTGGGGCAACCAACCATACACCTACTAATTTAGCGCGCTATGGAGGACTCGGCCAATCAACGTCGCGCGCACATTCAACCGTACCAGGTACGCTTCAGTGCAGGACTAGGAGCTAGTAAAAAAAAGAAATAAGCAGACTTTTCAGCACCTCATCTTCACGTCGATGGTCAACTAAGGCCTACATTTCGAAACTAAGGTAGCCAACAACGTTTTTTGCAACATTGGAATAAATCATATTTCATATTTGAGTGTGTCTGACGTGTTTTTCTATTCCCTGCATCACTTTACAACCTTACGCTAGCTAGCTGGTTTGCTATCTAGCCAAGCTAGCATTACTGGAAAGTCAGACTCACACTATGGCTCAAACCGGTTATTGATCATATCTAGCTAATTTGCTAGCGACACAAAAGTCCACTTGAGACGCACACTTGAGACAATAAACCGGGTTAAAATGCTTGAACATAACTAATTATAATGATGGAATCCAGCCATCCTGAATTCTAACCTTGCTCTCCACGCTTTTGTGCCTAGATTCAAGAGCTAGTCAAGAACAAGGCATTGGGATGGACTGGTTTCACTGTAACAGCTGCTTCCGAAGAGAGGGCCAGAACTTTGCTGTCTCCAGCTGTGGTCACATCTGCTGTGAAGGGTGCATCAACCCTAGTAAAAGTATGACAGTTCTCATTTCCCTGTCTCCCGCCCACACCCATCCTATGGTCCCGGATCTGTGCTTACTATTTCATACTGTTGTGTTGTTGTCTCGAAATGTTGCCCTTTCTTTTCCCTCAGAACAATGCACTGTGTGTGGAGCCAGCTGCAATTACCTGGCCATCTCAGATCAGGTTGGTGTGTTATTAATTATTTCAATTCAATGACTGTCACTGATTCATCAACAGCAACATGTAGCCTACCTGTTAAATCAAGCGTATACTTATAACATTTTCTTCTCCCTACCTCACTCTTCCTGTATTGGCAGATGAAGCCTCAGGAGCAGGTGTTCTTCAAAGACCCTGTGAAGCTCATTCAGTCTCGTCTGGAGCACATAGCACAGGTTCAACTCTGTTTTGCATTTTGTGTTAGGTGTATTTGATATAAAAGGGCAAAAGCAGTGTGAAAGTTTCACGCAAATGTTTATTACGTGCCTACTAGCTCAGCACCTATTTGTACAATTATATCTCTGCCTGTCAGATTACTCTATTCCAGCGAAGGCAGAAGGAAAGGGTCATTGTCTACTTTAAAAACAAATCTATGGAGCTGGAGAGGAGACTGAAGGATGTCACAGATCAGTGTTACAGGTTCAGTAAAACAACTGATAGTATGTTACTATTATTCTTCTGTCTTACTTCAATCTATTACAGTGACATTTCTTTCTCTCACATAACCTTTATGCAGGCAAGTTTTAGAGCTGAAAAGAGAGAATGCTGAGTTGAAGAAACCTCTCTCTCAGAGGAGGGTAAGATTTTCAGTGTGTCTAGCACCGAATGTCTTTGAGCATTGGCAAAAACTGTCTTTTGAATTTGATTAATCAAGTACGCTATTGCTGTCACAATAGTCATTTTAGACTTTCCTCTCTTTTCACAGGCATCACCTGGACACTTTCAAACAAATGGGTATAAGTCTCTACTATTTATCACATCTGAGAAAAATATTTTCAATATGCTGTCCTTATCTCATAAGCTGAAAGTGTTTACTGACAACTGATGTTTCCGTAGCAGTGCCCAAAGGATGTCTCTCCCAGTGGCTGTTACCTCCCCAGGTAAAGATGAACGCTGATAGGTTGTGGTCAGAGGCATTTCAGAGATCTTAACATTTACATTTACATTTTCGTCATTTAGCAGACGCTCTTATCCAGAGCGACTTACAAATTGGTGCATTTTTTATTTATTAACATGACAATACCATTTAAATGTATCCGCAATAGGAGAAATTCCATTCCATTTTAAACCTCAGATGAGCAATGGTGTGTAACTTTCCTTATCTGTCCTTACAGTCACCCCTCGCTCACGTCCTGTTAGGTAGGAGATATATGAATGTGGTTGCACAGACAGGCATGTATGCGTACACACATCATACTGACTGTCTTTCACAACAGTCTTTCAAACACAATGTCCTATATTGTCTAAATGTATTCAATTCAGAGATATTTTCACCTGTCAATAATTGTGTTTCAGCCACCAAGGCTTTGCTGAAACCCAGGAGAGGTTCAGAGATAGAAACCCTAGGCTCACCCTCGCAGTGAGTTTGCGTTCCTTCTTTGCTATAGCATGTTTCATATCCCTTCTCTGTCTTAACTGTAGCAGACTGAGTAACTCTTTCCTCCAGTAAGTGTATTTTCTTATGGTCTCTGTTTCTCTCCTGCTCCCGCTCTCAGACTCCGCCTGGTTCTGCCACATCAATCTCCAGCCTGAGCTCTCTGCACGAGCGTGGTGGCTTCAGTGAGTGGCACACAACAGATTCACTTGATCTAATGAAAAAAATGATTGGCGTATTTTCATGCCAAACATTTTTGAAAGATGTCACAAATATATCAACAATCCACAAACAGATGGTAAAAGATTGGCATAGAATTGTCTTAGCATACCATGGTAGTTCATTCAAGCAACACAACTATTTTTCTGTAAATCACTTTGAACATCAAACTGAAATGTTTTTTGTTTTTTTCTCTCCTGTCATAGGGACTCCCACCATTATTAGCACTCCCACCCGGTAAGAATTGATGAATATCAGTTGATTTCCATGGTGCATCATTGAAAGTAGTGGTAAGGGTAGATTTACATTAGTAAAATGTGTATTAAGATCTCTCTTCAACATCAGATTTCCTGCTTCATGCATGTGTGTGCACCTATTAGCATACCGTAAATACCATAGTATATAGACAAACAATAAGGAACGCACATCAAACTATACAGGAGCTTCTCATCTAAACCAGTATGTTGCACTCTTGGTTAATGCAATGAATCACAAATGTGTTAATATTTTAAGCCTTTAATTTTCAATGTGGTTAACAGAGGAAAAATGCTGTCTACTGGTATTAAGGTAATTCTTGCAGGGACATGTAGAGTGGGAGATTCCCATTTGGACAGACAGTCCTCTCCTCGATCCTCCGTCCTCCATGACCCGGAAACTGATAATTGGTTGAGTGTCAATTACACTGAACAAAAATATAAAATCAACATGTAAAAAGTGTTGGTCCCATGTTTCCTGAGCTGCAAAAAGCTTATTTCTCTCAAATGTTGTGCACAAATTTGTTTACATCCCTGTTAATGAGCATTTCTACTTTGCCAAGATAATCCATCCACCGGACAGGTGTGGCATATCAAGAAGCTGATTAAACAGCATGATCATTACACAGTGCCGGGAACAAAAAAAGGCCATTCTAAAATATGCAGTTTTGTCACACAATGCCACAGATGTCTGAAGTTGATGGAGCGTGCCATTGCCATGCTGACTGCAGGAATGTCCACCAGAGCTGGTGCCAGAGAATTGAATGGTAATTTCTCTACCATAAGCCGCCTCCGTTGTCGTTTTAGAGAATTTGGCAGTACGTCCAACCAGCATCACAACCGCAGACCACGTGTAACTACGCCAGCCCAGGACCTCCATATCCGGCTTCTTCACCTGCGTGATCGTCTGAGACCAGCCACCCGGGCAGCTGATGAAACTGTGGGTTTGCGCAACAGAAGAGCTTCTGCACAAACTGTCAGAAACGTCTCGGGAAGCTCATCTGCGTGCTCGTCGTCCTCACCAGGGTCTCGACCTGACTGCAGTTCGGCGTCGAAACCGACTTCAGTGGGCAAATGCTCACCTTCGATGGACACTGGCACGCTGGAGAAATGTGCTCTTTGCGGATTAATCCCAGTTTCAACTGTACCGTGACAAGATCCTGAGGCCCATTGTCGTGCCATTCATCTGCCGCCATCACCTCATGTTTCAGCATGATAATGCACTGCCCCATGTTGCAAGGATATGTACACAATTCCTGGGTGCTGAAAATGTCCCAGTTCTTCCATGGCCTGCATACTCACTAGACATGTCACCCATTGAGCATGTTTGGGATGCTCTGGATCGACGCATACGACAGCGTGTTCCAGTTTCAGCAACTTCGCACGGCTATTGAAGAGTGGGAGAAAATTCAAAAGGGCCCAATCAACAGCCTTATCAACTCTATGCACAGGAGATGTCGCGCTGTATGAGGCAAATGGTGGTCACACTAGATACTGACTGGTTTTCTGATCCGCGCCCCTACTTAAAAAAAAAGTGATCTGTGACCAACAGATGCTTATCAGTATTCCCAGTCATGTGAAAACCATAGATTAGGGCCTGATTTATTTAAATTGACTGATTTCCTTATATGAACTGTAACTCAGTAAAATATTTGAAATTGTTGCATGTTGCATTTATATTTTTGTTCAGTATAATTAGTAAGCGAATGGAGGAGTGTCCTCGCCTCCTCAGATCTAGGAAGCACGAATACCCTACCTGAATCCTTGGCGGAAGAGTTGAGATTCACCACACCCCCTTTGAATCAGCTGACGTTTACTCTGAAAAAAAGCATTTGAAAACGATATGCTACTTATCCTTTTATCTATAAATATGCCTAGCTAAATTTATTGTTTACTAGAGGACAGAGGAGTTGAGCCAACCAAACAGAGATCTGAATCTAGATCTGTCTCTTTACACTACAAAAGTATCGTTCCTGGGACTAATATGTGTCGTCAAAGTAGTTTAGTGTAAAGAGGCCCAAAGCTAAATGAGCAGACCTCTCTCTCCAAATCTCAGGTCTGAGAATCTGACTCCTAACATTTTCCAGTTCTTGACTGGGTCATCACTGCACTCGCCAAGGACTTTCAGAAATGGCCAGTAAACCGGTAGGTTACTTTTTCATGCTATGTCTCACACTGACTTAATTCCAGTGACAAAATTGAGATCCAGTTGAATGTAGGTTTTTAATTAAGTAGCTCCTAAAGTGACTGGAGATTAAATGGCAAAGACCCCATTTTTTCTGCAGAATCTGAGATGAACAGCTGACCCAGATCTCAGAAAGTGTGGGGAAGCAGTTAACACAAACAAGAAAACAATGGGATACACACGCAACGTTTTTGTTTTTACTAGTTTCCAGTGATGCAGTTGTGCAAATGTTAAATTGAACATATAATACAACATTAAAGACATGCTCCGGTACATTGGCAACTAAAGTATTTTTTTTAAACAAATGTAAAACTCCCACTTTGGGCTGATGTGTCAAAAGTGTAGTTCACACATGCATAATCTATGAGCAGAATTACGGTCTTTAACTCAATTAGCCACGAAATCCCTAGTTTGAAAGATGCTTTTCTTGAAGCTGTGCAGTGCCATTTTCCCTACATTTCACCCCACATGGGCCAGCCCCTTAGCAATTTGAGTTCTAGCCCTTGCATTGAGTGGAAGCTAGCAAGAGGCCTGCCCAGCATTATCCAATGAGGTTGCAAGGCGGGCCCAACGACTCAGTGGACAAAGCAGAGAGCGCAATGAGGTGGTGCACATATCTGCACATATGTGATGTAGTACGCAATTTTCAGGGACCACTTTTGGCTTGTGAGTGCTACTTTCGCAACTCCTAGATAAAAAGTATACAAAAGTACCGGAGAATCTCTTTAATTTATGAAATGAGTGCCATGTGTCCAGTTAAGTAGAAAATTGAAAAACTGTTTACAACTGCAATTAAAGGGATCTGCAACTGAGAATAGTGTTAAGACAAACATTTCTCCTTCAGGCCTCTACAGTATTCTTGTACTTCCTTTGTAATGTTATCATAGCTAATAGAAAAAAAAATTACACTGTAGAAAATGTTGCTTAAATACTTTTACTGGTATACCTGGATTAATTTAATACGTGTTGTTTTCCTCTCGGAAGGCATAGAAAATGGCCTGCACGAAACACTACTTATTGCTTTGGATTAAAGTGGACTAAGAATCTATTACTTCTATGCCTCAGTCCCTTCTCTGCTGAACTGAATTTGGTTTGATTACACAATTCCAGTGACTTCTGTCACCCTAACCATCCCCTCACACAAATGCTCGCTATAGGAAGAATACGGTCCCCACCAATCTGGGGCATGGCCTAGGTGAAATAAACGGAAAACTCAAAGATAAAATAAGCCTACATTGCAGCCCTTCACAGCTAAACAGAATAAATTGAGAGATGTGAGCATTATACAGGACCAAAGAGAGTACTTCAGTTTATCCAAAATATGGTTTGAACTTGGTCTTCGTGGCCATTGAACTTCACTTTAAAACATTGCAGGTCAGTTCAAACTGCATAACATAATTTTAATAGGAATTCAATTTTTCTGAAAAGGAATGCATTTAATGAACATTATCACAGCTAAAATGTCAGTGCTCAAAAATGCAAGTGCAACATGTCTATTCAGAAGGATTACAAGTGAATGGCCAGTTTGCTTCTCGTGAAAAGGAATTGAAGGTTGTAAAGGAAAGAGTACTACTTTAAGTGATTAATCAGTGTCTTTACCCTAAGATTCATAAATGTTTTCCCAGTGCAGTTTCACTTCTGAAAAATACAGAACTACACTACAGTACCTAAGGAGCTCCAACCAATACATACTTTTTATCCAGTTAATAATATATGTTGCTACAATACTGGACTACAAATTATATAACACAAACAAAACAAGGAAACGGGGGGATTGAACCAGTGTAATAGGTACTGCCCTGTCTACAGTAGGCAGCACCATCAGGATTTAAAGTCCAAACATATTTTTTTTAAAAGACAGAATGCAGCAATAATTCAGCACAGTCGCAAAATCTGTGCTGATACTAGGAAGACTAAGCATTTAAGAGTCACACCTGCTCACATTAAAGCAAAGTAATTCAATATGAAAAGTTTGTCAAATTGATGAGAAATTCTGGGTAAGACATGATCAGCCTTGTCCTCTGTAAAAGAGAAAGACATACTGCTAATGTACAACCCTTACCAGCCCACAAGTTCCTCATCTCAATCAGTAACATTGGGCTCTGGGTCAATTACCTTGCTCTCCTGAGATGCAAACCAGTCCCGCACCTTCTGGTAGCTCATTCGTGACTTTTTGCAAAGGGCATCAAGGTCTTTCTCATGAAGAACCCCTGTCAAGCGATGGTAAACCTCCAGCGGATTGATGTCCGGGGAATCTGCAGTGGACGTTGGTGCTGTTGCGCCATTCACTTGAGACTTTCGTTTGCGGCTACCCGTAACCCGAGTGGTCCCACTGGAACCGTTTCCACCACTGCCATTTTGCTGTGTGGCTAGTTCAGCCAGGAATTGCTCACGGAATTGCTCACGTACCCCCTGCACCCAGCGTAGCTGACCATTTTTAACAGCATAGCGCGTATCCCCAAACCACTGGCTGACGTCTGCACGTGGCAAGCCTGTGAGCTCTACCAGCTGGGTGTAGTCCTCACTCTTAGGCCACTGGCACCGCAAGAAGTGCTCCTTTAGTATGTCCAGTTGTTCCTTGGTCTTCCGTGGTCGGCCAGCGGGTGTAAGAAGAGGAGACGAGGATGAGGGAGGACTGGAGAGAGACAGGGCTGTCAGTGAGGCTTTGGCTGAGCGAGCAGACCTCTGCACCGTGCTGGTGCTAGTAGAACTACGCTTATTAGCAGTCGAAGGTGGAGGGGTGGTAGAATGCGAGGGGGAGGAGGAAGCAGAGATGGTAACGGCTGATGGTGGTTGTTTAATCTCTGGGTCCTTACTGCCCCTAATCAAGTGTAGGGGCTTTTCTTCATGTTTCACCACCGCCTCGTTCTCTTCCTTAACAGTCTCAGTGTGAACAGAGGCTTCCTCCGCAACCTCGTCCTCCTCCGCCTCCACTCCCACTGCTCCCTCCCCAAAGGCCTCCAGGCTGTTTGACAGGAAGTTCTGGAAGAAGTGTGAATCTTTCACCCCGTTGCTGCGAGCTCCCTTCCCTTGAGCCCCTCCCTGCACTTCAACACCATTTTCTTGATCCCGAGGCCTGTGAGCTACGAGTGGAAGAGGTCGAAGTTGCTGAGACTCGTTCTTTGAGTCTCCTGTGGTCAACTGAGGATAGACCATGGATGTTCCAAGGAGTCCACGCCCATTTCTAAGCTGGTACCGGCTGTCGCTGAACCACTTGCGGATGTCATTGCGGCTCAGGCCGGTTTCCTCCTGCAGGCGTCGGAGCTCCGTCTCTGCGGGCCAGTTTTCCCGCAGGAAGCTGCTGCGAAGGACTGCAAGTTGGGCTTTGGTCTTTTTGTAGCGTCCGCGTTGCTGTGGAGAGCCAAGTGAGGTCTCAGAGAGGCTCAAGGAAGCATCAGTTGCGGTAGTTGCTGGCATGTCCACAGGAGGGCGGTAGTAGTATGAATCCTGAGGGGGTGGGAGAGAGGAACTGAAATGTTGGACGGTGGCGGCTGGTTTGCAGGGTTCTGGGCTCTCACGTCTGGCTCGTTTTCTTGGGTGAAGCAGGGAGGAGTGAAGACCATTATTCATTGGATCATCATCCTCTGCCTCCACAGATATTGCCCCACACCCATTCCTCGTATTCCTCATTTTTATCTCCTTCTCATTTGCATTGTCGTTAATCCGCTCAGGTCCGGCCAGCTTGCGACGCGTCTCCTCAATCTCCTCTGAGGCCCAGCTGATGCCGTATTTGATTCTCTGCACCATGAACCAGACCTTGACTTTGTCCAGAGGCAGGGCACAGAGCCGTGCCAAGGCATTCACCTCACGAGATGTTGGGTATGGGAAACACATTGAATGCCTGGACCAGCTCTGAGATGGTGTCAAGCTCACGTGTCTGATCTGACTGTGTCCATACTAGCTTCAGTCCCTCAGAGACCAAAGGCAGGCACACCACAGAGTTATGGTTGGTGCTGAAACTAACACCCCCATCTCTGCCCTCGCTTACATCACTGTCTGTTGCACTGGGGTCAGAGGATAGCTTGCTCTTTCCATTGGTGATCTGGTGGTGTGAAGTCTTGGAGGAATGCGGGGAGGCATGCTTTCCTTCGCGCTCTGTCCTTGTGACATCACACAGGGATGACTCCTTCATGTTTACCTCCAGTCCTATTCTTGTGTTACAGTCAACGTGTGTTGCCATCAGTGATGTCACCGCCCGTCACTCCAGTCTGGTAGAGATAAGATTAAGATATCAAATACAGTGTGTGCTTAAATGTACTATACCAGTATAAAATAAATTTAAGAAATCGCACTGGAGGTTGCCAATGTCTAGTCACTATAATGGTGTCATGTGCTTTAGGGCAAAATGTGTCAAAGGAGTGGTATATGAGTCACACAGTCAGTGGATGAAAGTATCTAGACGAGGACTTTCTATTCCCAAAGTCAAAGATCTGACAGCTGTTTCCCCTCCCCCTTCTAAGTCACACTCCCTTCTCAAAGTCTCACCATGAAACTGGTCGTATACCCTCTGTCCAGATTGTGTGCCCCTCCCCCTTGGAACCAAAGTGTGGTGATTGACTTTTGTTTTGTGAGGGTGTGGTGTCAGGGGGTCTCAGGGAAAGGGGGGCTGTGAGAAATCCGCCACAGGCGCTTCTCTTACCAGTTTCCAGCACTGGCTTTGTTCCGTCGTCCTTGTTTCACTTCAAGTCGTCTGTCCTCAGAATCAAGTTTGACCCCTGCTGACAGAGGCAGTGAGGCACAGCAGAATCACCTATGGAAAGAGATTGAGCAATTGACATATTCAATGTGTAGGCGATTCATACGTGATAAAATATATACATAAATAAAACATGGTCATATTTATATAGGAAAGTGTTTTATAATAACCTGCATTATTATTATTTTTAAACTGCTACGGCAGAGACATTTATATAAAGTCAAAGGCCAACTTGAGACCGGCTTTTTGAAGGAATTTATGTGCAACCTCTGTCCTTATCTGACCAAAGTCATAACAAGTTCATTGTCAATTCACAGAGCAAATTATGACATGCAACAGGTGTATATTTAAAGTAATATCCCCCTGACAAATACACAAAAATGGGATTTAATCCAAGTGCCCATATTCAAGTGGTCTTTTTACCCTGGTCCTGGTGGGCCGCAGTGTGCATGTCCCAGACTGGTACTGTAACACCCGATTAAACTTACTTCGATGACCAATACCGAACCTTCGTTAGCTGAATTAGGTGTGTATGATGACAAATGAATAAGTGTGCAGGGCCAAATCATGCACACGCTGCGGCCTTCCAGCTAGGAGTTCACATGATGATTACCACAGCACAGGGTTTCTCAAACTCAGTCCTGGGGCCTCCCAAGGTTGCACGTTTTAGTTTTTGCCCTAACACTACACAGCTGATTTAAATAATCAAAGCTTGATGAGGTGATCATTTGAATCAGCTGTGTAGTGTTAAGGCAAAAAACAAATCAGTACACCCCTGGGAGGCCCCAGGTCCGCGTTTGAGAAACCCTGTGATAGCGTACAAAACCGAAACTAACACGAAAAGAAACTGGCAGTCGAGTATGATAAATTAGATCCAATTTACGAGCCTGACGGTCAGGGGCTGGGATATCTAGTCTCAGAACTCAAGTGATTAGCTAACTAAATGTATCCTGCTGCGTTATGTTGGCACTCTTTGGTTCTCGGAAGTAATTTGTTCATTTCCAAAAAAATTATTGGGCCAACCAGGGAGCGAACAAACTAGTAGCCCGTCAAAACATTTTATATTGCCGACGACAGAAAGATATCCGGCGCTTTGCTAACAGTAACCAGGCCTCATATATTGACATTGTTACAAATGTAACATCAAGACAGCATACAATATTTAACAACTCATAGGTTGGAGCAGTGGCCATGACAATAGGCCTACCCTTCCGATGTCTTGATCCTTTGTGGCGTACTAGCGAAAATGGTCAGACTGCACAAGCGCACTCACACGGACACGCTTCAGTAATAACAAATATAAAAACTTACCGGAATCATGTATTTCACCCCTTCTTCTCTGGGGTTGGATAAAGTGAAAACAAAATATCCCAATCTTCTTTTTTGTTAATGGCTGAAGTTGGAGAGAACAACACGGGGGAACAATACCGTTTGTCTGACCCTGTCGCTTTATTTATCCGTCGATCCTCAAACGGGTTCTCGTTTCGGATAACATTTGAAACAATTCTAGAACTTTGTTGATGTCTCAAGTTGAGACCCAAACTGATACTTGATATGATAAGCCTTTATAATTGAATAATCGATTTGTTCATTGTTTGAAATTGTTTCCTTACTGTACCTACCCCCCTCGGTCCGTTGTTGCTTTTGTTCTGTAAATCCGAAAGTGTGTCGTGTCCGGCCAAATCGAGGCTAGGAGGACCAGGAACTCACAGCACCCCCCCATCTCATGAGTGACGGTAGAGAGGGTGTGTCATTCAATGCAAAGCAAGACATGGATTGGAGGAAGGAGGTGCCAGTAATAGGGACTTTGTTGGCAAAATAACTCCTCCAAGCCACACTTATAAGAACCACAATCGCCATGTTTGTAAGGTTGTTAATTTATTATATATTTTTTAAAGAGGACGTTCAGACTCCAGTGAGCGCATTAGGCCAAAGAGGGTCTATTATATTAACAAGATAGTCAAGTGACCGCTCTAACAATGGAAGTACATGTCCTCGAAAGCAGGCGGGAGGAGGCGAGATCAGGTGGGACCATTCTAGCCAATGAGAGGGCAGATATGCGTGTGAACAACAGGCCATAGAGATCGTTGACTCATCTTTATATCTGTGCCATTATAGCCTGTGACCGCATGGGCAGTGCAATTGAGGATTAGTCAATTTTCTTCATTTGCTGATTGCTCCCAACTCATAGTAATCCCCACCTAGTTTACTACATTAAAATTGTGTACGCCCTCGACGGCAATGTCCATGCTAAAGCGGGGCTGCGTTCAGTAAGTTTTTACGCTCTGGAACATTCAATTGAACGGAAACGGTGCTGTACTGAACCAGTTGAAAAACGGGGAGGGGTTGGGTTGGGTTGTGAAATGCTGTCAGAATGGCCACTTCCCTTTAAATATGTTACTTCAAGCCACACCACACCCACCAAACATACCTCAAAGCCTGTTCAAGAACGTATTGGGGAATCACGTCGTTCAGTACAAACCGTTCCGCAACGTAAACATCTGGCTATATCCATGATGACTCCCCTATCTCCATGACAACAGGCACAACTCTGATATATATTTGTTTTTTTCTAAGTTGTCATGTGCGTCCACTTACATCAGTACATTAATAACAACCTAACCATTTCCAAACTTCTATTTGATCAAATAAGCCTGACATAGTAAATTAGCAATTCCATTTTTGGTTGACCAAATTCAACACTCATTGATATCCATACAAAAATTCCTCACCTCATCAAATCAAATTTTATTTGTCACATGCGCCGAATACAACAGATGTAGACCTTACAGTGAAAGGCTTACTTACAAGCCCTTAACCAACAATGCAGTTTTAAGAAAGAATACCAAAACAAAAAAATTCTATATAAAATAATATGAAATAAAGTAACAAATAATTAAAGAGCAGCAGTAAAAATAACAATAGCGAGGCTATATACAGGGGGTACCGGTACCGAGTCAATGTGCGGGGGCATTGGTTAGTCGAGGTAATATGTACATGTAGGTAGAGTTATTAAAGTGACTATGCATATATAATAAACAGAGTAGCAGCAGCATAAAAGAGGGGTGGGGGGACAATGCAAATAGTCTGGGTAGCCATTTGATTAGATGTTCAGGAGTCTTATGGCTTGGGGGTAGAAGCTGTTTAGAAGCCTCTTGGACCTAGACTTGCCGTGTGGTAGCAGAGAGAACAGTCTATGACTAGGGTGGCTGGAGTCTGTCAATTTTTAAGGCCTTCCTCTGACACCACCTGGTATAGAGGTCCTGGATGGCAGGAAGCTTGGCCCCAGTGATGTACTGGGCCGTACACACTACCCTCTGTAGTGCCTTGCGGTCGGAGGCCGAGCAGTTGCCATACCAGGCAGTGATGCAACCAGTCAGGATGCTCTCGATGGTGCAGCTGTAGAACCTTTTGAGGATCTGAGGACCTATGCCAAATCTTTTCAGTCTCCTTAGGGGGAATAGGTTTTGTCGTGCCCTCTTCACGACTGTCTTGGTGTGCTGGGACAATGTTAGTTTGTTGGTGATGTGGACACCAAGGAACTTGAAGTTCTCAACCTGCTCCACTACAGCCCCGTCGATGAGAATGGGGGCGTGCTCGGTCCTCTTCTTTTTCCTGTAGTCCACAATCATCTCCTTTGTCTTGATCACATTGAGGGAGAGGTTGTTGTCCTGGCACCACACGGCCAGGTCTCTGACCTCCTCCCAATAGGCTGTCTCGTTGTTGTCGGTGATCAGGCCAACCACTGTTGTGTCATCTGCAAACTTAATGATGGTGTTGGAGTCGTGCCTGACCATGCAGTCATGAGTGAACAGGGAGTACATGAGGGGACTGAGCATGCAACCCTGAGGGGCCCCCGTGTTGAGGATCAGCGTGGCGGATGTGTTGTTACCTACCCTTACCATCTGGGGGCGGCCCGTCAGGAAGTCCAGAATCCAGTTGCAGGGGGAGGTGTTTAGTCCCAGCCTGTGCGCCAACGGATTGGCTGAGTAAGTCTAAACCACGCTCAGTCTCTACTCTGATTGGCCAGCAGGGAGCGGGAACTATCTCTGTCAGAGTATTTTAAAAAGAACTCATAACAATGGCTTAGTTCTCTGAGTGCCCTGCGTGGTATTTCAGTGGACCCGTATATACGAACATCATATTTACCATTGAAGTGGTTTGCATTAATTAAAATACTAGTCTATTTTAAAAGACGTGTATTGACCTCTTTTGTTCCTAATACCAGATTTGAATTGACGGAACTTAACAATTGGTGACCACCGACTGTGATCTGGTAGAAGGGACTTCGCTGGGTATTGTCCGGCCCATTGGACATCTCTGTCATTGAACGGTGTGTTTCACAAAGAGTCCGGACTACTAAAAAAAAGGTAAGCAGACACCTATTGTTATATAACTAAAGTTCTGCACATTGGCTTTATCCAAATTAATTTTGTGAAACACCTGTCTGATGTAAGTGAACTAAATTATGAAACTATTATGAGTAGATAAGCACAATATTGTGACATGCAAACCTTTGGTGAATGTGATGTTAAACCATGGTACCAGAGAGTATTTGTTCTACCGGCAAGGTCCGTAACTGTGGAGTACGGCTAGGTTCGGAGACAATACTGACATCTATCGGCAAGGTCCGTAACTGCGAGAATACGGCTAGGTTCGAAGATACAGGGAATAATTGACTTAAGTAATTGCTATCGGCAAGGTTCGTAACTACGTCAGTACGACTAGGTTCGAAGAAAGGTCTGTAACTTCGACGGTACGGCTGGGTTCGGGAAATTTTAGAAAATACTGGCGACTGGCAAGGTCCGTAACTTAGGGGTGCGGCTAGGTTCAGCTGAGTATTTTTATTTTTAGATAGGGAGAAAAATAATAGGCGAGGTTGAATTTGATAATGTAAAGGTAAAATAATGAATAATTAGTATGACTAAACTGAAACGTTTGAACTGATATAATTGAACTGTAACGGTTGATGTTTGACCCTGCAAAATATTGGTTAAATAATTAGACTGAAATAATTTGGTTTATCATTGAAATATAAATATGCACCGACTTTAACTAATTAGGTGGGAATAATTTGATTTAAATAAATAAACTAAAGTACTTTAAATAACGGCAGAATATTGGAAACGCTAAAACGAAAAACAGACCAAGCCTGTTCCGTCTGGACACAGGAGGGGAGGGGCTGGAGACAGCGAGAGTGTGGCGTTTGAAGAGTCAGGAGAGAAAAGGGGGGTGATTTGTGTCGATTGAGAATTGGCTAAAAACACCACGAAGCGATTGTTTGAGAGGTGCCTGTGGGTTTCTGACGATATATACGTATGAACTTGCTCACCCGAACGTAGACGTACATCATGGGTGAGAAAGTAGAGAATATTTACATTTGCATTTTTGGTAATTTGGCAGACGCTCTTGTCCAGAGCGATTTATGGGAGCGATTGGGGTTGAGATTAGAGGGCTGGCTAGACGGAGAGTGATGACGGGGCTGGTTGTGCGACAACTGAAATGGGTTAGCGGGAAAATACAAATAGTTGGTACATTTTAGAACTATAATTTATTTTCGTTACGGGGAACAGGGGATGCAAGTGGCATTGGCTGTTGTGCTGGGGGAATAGCGCCAGCCTGTGGTGGGTTCTGGATTTGTTATAAACAAACTTATATTTTAAACTAAAGTCATGGAATAGGCTACAATTATAACATTATCAGAAAAAGGTACAATTTAATGTGAAATGGTTATTACAATTATTATTGATAGTTATTACAGTTATTATCATTGATCCAGTAATGATAGAAGGATAGTAGAGGAAAGGCAAGGGATTACATCTCATTTAGGGAAAGCAGAAGAGTATGAATATATATTAGGGAGAAAATACCATTAACTGAGGGAACATTTGATGTAACCGTGATTGTATTGGCTACAAACTGAAATATTACATTTACAGGGGGGACAGGAACAATAGAAGGGGAGACAGATTTTCCTAGGGGGTTGATCAAATAATTGATAATGGATCATTTGAGATGAGATCACATGTAGCAGAGTTAGGGTAATCAAACAAACAAAAACAAAAAACAACACACCTAGTATGATGTTTATAAAGCCTTGTTGTTTCAATTTTGGGGGGGTTTCAGCAGGTCAAGGGTGATAGGTCTTGAATACAGACAGTGAATTTTATGGAGTTTTTTAGGTTTTGGCTGAGTTTGGGGTATATATGATTTCTTATGATAATGAATGTCATGAGGACTTAATGAACACTTGGGATAACTAACATTTATGAAATATTTAGAATAATGGTAATGTTTAGTATACTATGGGATGGAACAGTTCGTTGAGTGATTTCAATGGCCTCTGAACTCTGTTTTAACTTTCTGGTGTTAATTAATCATCCACACTAGTACATTCTAAAGGCATGAGAGGAGGACTTTAAGATAGTTTATTTTACTAAGTTGAGGGTAATTTATAATACTGTGAAAAGTGTGAAGAAGATTATAATTTGGTAATAATATATATGATTTGAACCATCAAATAACAGAAGAGAGAGTGGAGGGATGGCAATTGGATAATGAATTACCAATATTACCTAAGTGATTGTTTAGGTAGGTGGTAATATTGACACATGGGCAAATCATGTGTCAAAAGGGGGATGGTAGGATTAAATAATAAATATATACGAAGGAGAGGACAAAATACTTAAAACAAAAAAAACAAAAAAAAACAACAACAATAGAAATTGAGAGCTGAACATGTATGTGTGAAGATAGTTTATTAACCACACCCGTATGTCAGAGGTTTTGTGCCCCACAGGAGAACTAAAGGAGAAGGTGACCCACTCTATCTGACCAGGTGACTGGTGAGCATCCAGTCCCTAAAGAAGAAAAACTGGAAGCAGGCCTGTTGGGAAGGTCCAACAGGTCCTTAAGTAGAAGTATTCTAGAAAGGTCTATGAAAATATGTTACTAGGTCCCCGCCCCTTCCCCGTTGGATAGAAAGGAGCAAGGGGAGGGGTGAGAGATAGTTCAAATGTTAGGAACATCATTAAATGTATGCTTATCAACGATAGCAAGTATTTGTTTTATTAATTAGGGCCTAATCAGAGAGAACAGTTTAAATAAATTGAATAGCGAACTGAAATGGGTTAGCGGGAAAATACAAATAGTTGGTAAATTTTAGAACTATAATTTATTTTCGTTACGGGGAACAGGGGATGCAAGTGGCATTGGCTGTTGTGCTGGGGGAATAGCGCCAGCCTGTGGTGGGTTCTGGATTTGTTATAAACAAACTTATATTTTAAACTAAAGTCATGGAATAGGCTACAATTATAACATTATCAGAAAAAGGTACAATTTAATGTGAAATGGTTATTACAATTATTATTGATAGTTATTACAGTTATTATCATTGATCCAGTAATGATAGAAGGATAGTAGAGGAAAGGCAAGGGATTACATCTCATTTAGGGAAAGCAGAAGAGTATGAATATATATTAGGGAGAAAATACCATTAACTGAGGGAACATTTGATGTAACCGTGATTGTATTGGCTACAAACTGAAATATTACATTTACAGGGGGACAGGAACAATAGAAGGGGAGACAGATTTTCCTAGGGGGTTGATCAAATAATTGATAATGGATCATTTGAGATGAGATCACATGTAGCAGAGTTAGGGTAATCAAACAAACAAAAACAAAAAACAACACACCTAGTATGATGTTTATAAAGCCTTGTTGTTTCAATTTTGGGGGGGTTTCAGCAGGTCAAGGGTGATAGGTCTTGAATACAGACAGTGAATTTTATGGAGTTTTTTAGGTTTTGGCTGAGTTTGGGGTATATATGATTTCTTATGAGAATGAATGTCAGATCGCAGCTGGGTTTGAATCAAGTATTTTCTGGTGGTCAACAATTAATAAAAACGTAGATTGGATAAATTATATTTACTATAACCAGCAAAGATTTATAAACCACACTCGTGATGCAATAAAGGGATTAGCTGAGCAGACAGCGGCAACTAGCTTAATGACATGGCAGAATAGAATAGCTTTAGATATGCTTTTGGCTGAGCGGGCGGAGTTTGTGTTCTGTTTGGATCTATGTGCTGTACTTTCATCCCCAAACAATACAGCACCGGACGGGTCCGTGACCAAAGCGCTTCAGGGACTCACCACGCTAGCGAACGAACTGGCTGAGAACTATGGTATTGATAGTTCCCTAAACGGTTGGTTTGATAACATATTTGGTAAATGGAAAACTATTGTTATAACTATTCTGGGTGAAGTTATAGCTTCTATTGGTATACTTGTTCTTTGTGGATGTTGTCTTATTCCCTGTGTCTGAGGGTTGGTGAGAAAGGAGATGGAGAAGGCGGTTTCCCAACAGATGGTGAGATACGGCCCAATCCCGGACTCCGACCTAAGGAATGAAGGATATGACCTACCAGGCTTGGTGGAGTGACACCCTAGAGGGTGTCTAAAGGGGGCCAAAATGTACTTCCCTGTTTGTGTTTTATGTTTTAATAATCTTGTGTTTTGTGTTCTATTAATCCTGTGTTTTATGCTTTATTAATCAAGTTAACCATTGTGAATGTTTGTCTTTCCTTATGTGAAGGTTTGAAGTTCCTGGGTGGCTGGTAGCCAACCTAGTAACAGTTGGGTGTAGATGGAAGGACTGAGGGTTTTTATTTTTTATTATCATTATTGCCTATTAATAAAAGTGTGATTCTTTTTGTTTGTATTGTATTTTAATGAGTGACACCCTGTGTTTTCTTATTTTGGGTTCACACCCAGTGGGTGTGAAAAGGGGGATTGTGGGGATCTATTTTCTTTTAACTACATGTGATGACTAGCTTAGAAAGAATGCATTAATGATTAGGTTTGTACTGTACTGATATGAATTATTTCACATAGCAAGCTGTGATTAATGTGAGGAGCTGTTTTAAGGAGTAGGGGGAGATAAGAACTTGTGTCTCACAATACCCGAACACTGCCTCTATTGTGATCTGTGAACCATCCAAGGACATGGGTACTGCAAAAAAGTGCTGACTTTCTGGATAAGTTGCAAAACAACTAGATGCCTGGCAACAGTGTGCAACAGTGGAGCGCCAAGGGGCTGGGACCAGCCTGTGCGCCAACGGATTGGCTGAGTAAGTCTAAACCACGCTCAGTCTCTACTCTGATTGGCCAGCAGGGAGCGGGAACTATCTCTGTCAGAGTATTTTAAGAAGAACTCATAACAATGGCTTAGTTCTCTGAGTGCCCTGCGTGGTATTTCAGTGGACCCGTATATACGAACATCATATTTACCATTGAAGTGGTTTGCATTAATTAAAATACTAGTCTATTTTAGAAGACGTGTATTGACCTCTTTTGTTCCTAATACCAGATTTGAATTGACACAACTTAACTTAACAGTCCTTAGCTTAGTGATGAGCTTTGAGGGCACTATGGTGTTGAACGCTGAGCTGTAGTCAATGAATAGCATTCTCACATAAGTACACTGCTCAAAAAAATAAAGGGAACACTTAAACAACACAATGTAACTCCAAGTCAATCACACTTCTGTGAAATCAAACTGTCCACTTAGGAAGCAACACTGATTGACAATAAATTTCACATGCTGTTGCGCAAATGGAATAGACAACAGGTGGAAATTATAGGCAATTAGCAAGACACCCCCAATAAAGGACTTGTTTTGCAGGTGGTGACCACAGACCACTTCTCAGTTCCTATGCTTCCTGGCTGATGTTTTGGTCACTTTTGAATGCTGGCGGTGCTTTCACTCTAGTGGTAGCATGAGACGGAGTCTACAACCCACACAAGTGGCTCAGGTAGTGCAGCTCATCCAGGATGGCACATCGATGCGAGCTGTGGCAAGAAGGTTTGCTGTGTCTGTCAGCGTAGTGTCGAGAGGATGGAGGCGCTACCAGGAGACAGGCCAGTACATCAGGAGACGTGGAGGAGGCCGTAGAAGGGCAACAACCCAGCAGCAGGACTGCTACCTCCGCCTTTGTGCAAGGAGGAGCAGGAGGAGCACTGCCAGAGCCCTGCAAAATGACCTCCAGCAGGCCACAAATGTGCATGTGTCTGCTCAAACGGTCAGAAACAGACTCCATGAGGGTGGTATGAGGGCCCGACGTCCACAGGTGGGGGTTGTGCTTACAGCCCAACACCGTGCAGGACGTTTGGCATTTGCCAGAGAACACCAAGATTGGAAAATTCGCCACTGGCGCCCTGTGCTCTTCACAGATGAAAGCAGGTTCACACTGAGCACGTGACAGACGTGACAGAGTCTGGAGACGCCGTGGAGAACGTTCTGCTGCCTGCAACATCCTCCAGCATGACCGGTATGGCGGTGGGTCAGTCATGGTGTGGGGTGGCATTTATTTGGGGGGCCGCACTGCCCTCCATGTGCTCGCCAGAGGTAGCCTGACTGCCATTAGGTACCGAGATGAGATCCTCAGACCCCTTGTGAGACCATATGCTGGTGCGGTTGGCCCTGGGTTCCTCCTAATGCAAGACAATGCTAGACCTCATGTGGCTGGAGTGTGTCAGCAGTTCCTGCAAGAGGAAGGCATTGATGCTATGGACTGGCCTGCCCGTTCCCCAGACCTGAATCCAATTGAGTACATCTGGGACATCATGTCTCGCTCCATCCACCAACGCCACGTTGCACCACAGACTGTCCAGGAGTTGGCGGATACTTTAGTCCAGGTCTGGGAGGAGATCCCTCAGGAGACCATCCGCCACCTCATCAGGAGCATGCCCAGGCGTTGTAGGGAGGTCATACAGGCACGTGGAGGTCACACACACTACTGAGCCTCATTTTGACTTGTTTTAAGGACATGACATCAAAGTTGGATCAGCCTGGAGTGTGGTTTTCCACTTTAATTTTGAGGGTGACTCCAAATCCAGACCTCCATGGGTTGATAAATTTGATTTCCATTGATAATTTTTGTGTGATTTTGTTGTCAGCACATTCAACTATGTAAAGAAAAAAGTATTTAATAAGATTATTTCATTCATTCAGATCTAGGATATGTTATTTTAGTGTTCCCTTAATTTTTTTGAGCAGTGTATTTCTTTTGTCCAGGTGTGAAAGGGCAGTGTGGAGTGCAATAGAGATTGCGTCATCTGTGGATCTGTTGGGGCGATATTCAAATTGGAGTGGGTCTAGGGTTTCTGGGATAATGGTGTTGATGTGAGCCATGACCAGCCTTTCAAAGCACTTCATGGCTACAGACGTGAGTGCTATGGGTTGGTAGTCATTTAGGCAGGTTACCTTAGTGTTCTTGGGCACAGGGACTATGGTGGTCTTTTTGAAACATGTTGGTATTACAGACTCAGACAGGGAGAGTTTGAAAATGTCAGTGAAGACACTTGCCAGTTGGTCAGCGCATGCTCGGAGTACACGTCCTGGTAATCCGTCTGACCCTGCGGCCTTGTGAACGTTGACCTGTTTAAAGGTCTTACTCACATTGGCAACGGAGAGCGTGATCAAACAGTCGTCTGGAACAGCTGATGCTCTCATGCATGTTTCAGTGTTACTTACCTCGAAGCGAGCATAGAAGTAATTTAGCTCGTCTGGTAGGCTCGTGTCACTGGGCAGCTCGCGGCTGTGCTTCCCTTTGTAGTCTGTAATAGTTTGCAAACCCTGCCACATCCGACGAGCATCGGAGCCAGTATAGTACGATTCGATCTTAGTCCTGTATTGACGCTTTGCCTGTTTGCTGGTTCATCGGAGGGCATAGCAGGATTTCTCATAAGCTTCTGGGTTAGAGTTGTCGTAACGGATGAGTGGTGGCAATTATTGCTGATAAACAAAGGAGTCCACTCATACTGAATCCTTGATCATAAGTTTATTCAGATCACAAGCTTACAGCATAAGTTTACAGACTCGCGAGGTCTGGAGAGCAGTGTCCTCCAATTCTAATGGCTGCTCTGCCCTTTCTGTAGTCTAGCCCCTATTTATAAACAATACAAAAAGATGGGTGGCTCCCTCTTCTGGCCAATCACCAGTCTCTCCTGTCTACAACACACTTCCTGTCTGTTGTATGTGGCGTTACACTAAAACATTCCCTTTTGATACTAACATAAACAACATTCCATTTCTTCATGAAAAACATTTAACACCATCATAATCTCAATACACGACAGAGTCCCGCTCCTTGAAAGCGGCAGCTCTACCCTTTAGCTCAGTGCGGATGTTGCCTGTAATCCATGGCTTCTGGTTGGGGCATGTACGTACAGTCACTGTGGGGATGACGTCATCGATGCACGTATTGATGAAGCCATTGACTGATGTGTACTCCTTAATGCCATCGGAAGTATCCCGGAACATATTCCAGTCTGTGCTAGCAAAACAGTCCTGTAGCTTAGCATCTGCTTCATCTGACCACTTTTTTATTGACCGAGTCACTAGTGCTTCCTGCTTTAGTTTTTGCTTGTAAGCAGGAATCAGGAGGATAGAATTATGGTCAGATTTTCCAAATGGAGTGCGAGGGAGAGCTTTGTACGCGTCTTTGTGTGTGGAGTAAAGGTGGTCTAGAGTTTTTTTCCCCTCTGGTTGCACATTTAACATGCTGATAGAAATGAGGTAAAACAGATTTAAGTTTCCCTCCATTAAAGTCCCCAGCCTTATTTTCATGGACAGATTTTGGGCTGAGTAAAACCTCTTGCTTCTCCTCTTTTTCTCTGATTAGGCTATTAATAAAAAAGAAAAACTGTGTGTTGGATGAGTCAACAGTGCACAACAAGAGCCTAAAGTAAACTCATGCAATAAAAATTACCCTGCTACACACAAATTAGTGCTAAATGGTATAGGAATGTAGAGAATTTATCAGTATTACAAAATACATTCACATTTGGTTATGTGCTCCTTTGAATTCAGTTTACCTTATCAGTCATTTTGTGTTTAGACGTGGTAGCATCTCCCAACTTTTGTAAATCTGAGGCAGTAGTTTGGCAAGGTTAATCATATGCAAGCTTATAATTGGTAAAACTCATAATCCTCAATAAAGAACAATGGTGCAGATCCTCCATAGGCGTATGAACACAGAATTATAATGTATAGGAATACCATGTAATGTACATTACTGCCACTGCAGTAATCCATGTGTCACTGAGGAGTTTGAGGAATTTTGAAGCGTCCGTTGGTGAGGGTAAGAACAAACCGAGGAACCCGGAAAAATGATGGTACCATCGAGGAAAGCCAGGAAAGATATGGGACCTGGGTCAGGAGGAATATGAAGGAGGTGTGGTCTGTCACACTGCAACCTGAAAATAAAGAGAGAGTAAGTTAGAGACGTTGGTGTATAGGCCTATGTACAGTTGAAGTCGGAAGTTTACATACACCTTAGCCAAATACATTCACAATTCCTGACATTTAATCCTAGTAAAAAATTCCCTGTCTTAGGTCAGTTAGGATCACCACTTTATTTTAAGAATGTGAAATGTCTGGGATTTATTTATTTCAGCTTTTATTTCTTTCATCACATTCCCAGTGGGTCAGAAGTTTACATACACTCAATTAGTATTTGGTAGCATTGCCTTTAAATTGTCTAACTTGGGTCAAACGTTTCGGGTAGCCTTCCACAAGCTTCCCACAATAAGTTGGGTGAATTTTGGCCCAATTCTTCTGACAGAGTTGGTTTAACTGAGTCAGGTCTGTAGACCTCTTTGCTCGCACACGCTTTTTCAGTTCTGCCCACACATTTTCTATAGGATTGAGGTCAGGGCTTTGTGATGGCCACTCCAATACCTTGACTTTGTTGTCCTTAAGCCATTTTGCCACAACTTTGGAAGTATGCTTGGGGTCATTATCCATTTGAAAGACCCATTAGCGACCAAGCTTTAACTTCCTGACTGGTGTCTTGAGATGTTGCTTCAATATATCCACATAATTTCCTTCCTCATGATGCCATCTATTTTGTGAAGTGCACCAGTCCCTCCTGAAGCAAAGCACCCCCACAGCATGATGCTGCCACCCCCGTGCTTCACGGTTGGGATGGTGTTCTTCGGCTTGCAAGCAACCCCCTTTTTCCTCCAAACATAACGACGGTCATTTTGGCCAAACAGTTCTATTTTTGTTTCATCAGACCAGAGGACATTTCTCCTAAATGTATGGCTGTTTTGGAGCAGTGGCTTCTTCCTTGCTGAGCGGCCTTTCAGGTTATGTCGATACAGGACTCATTTTACTGTGGATATAGATACTTTTGTACCTGTTTCCTCCAGCATCTTCACAAGGTCCTTTGCTGTTGTTCTGTGATTGATTTACACTTTTCAGACCAAAGTACGTTCATCTCTAGGAGACAGAACGTGTCTCCTTCCTGAGCGGTATGACGGCTGCGTGTTCCCATGGTGTTTATACTTGCGTACTATTGTTTGTACAGATGAACGTGGTACCTTCAGGCGTTTGGACATTGCTCCCAAAGATGAACCAGACTTGTGGAGGTCTACAAATTTTTTTCTGAGTCTGATTTCTTTTGATTTTCCCATGATGTCAAGCAAAGAGGCACTGAGTTTGAAGGTAGGCCTTGAAATACATTCACAGGTACACCTCCAATTGATTCAAATTATGTAAATGAGCCTATCAGAAGCTTCTAAAGCTATGACATCATTTTCTGGAGTTTTCCAAGCTGTTTAAAAGGCACAGTCAACTTAGTGTATGTAAACTTCTGACCCACTGGAATTGTGATACAGTGAATTATAAGTGAAATAATCTGTCTGTAAACAATTGTTGGAAAAATTACTTGTGTCATGCACAAAGTAGATGTCCTAACCGACTTGCCAAAACTATAGTTTGTTAACAAGAAATGTGTGGAGTGGTTGAAAAACGAGTTTTAATGACTCCAACCTAAGTGTATGTAAACTTCCGACTTCAACTGTACATTTCAGTTCAGCGTGCAAATAGATTATCTCCTTACCGTCTCAACATCTTGTATCCCGTAGCCAGGTCACAGGTCATCAACACTTTTCCTGACAGCAACATCAGGTTATCTTCAAATCAGAAACAGAATGCAAACACATATTCATTTACATTTTAGTCATTTAGCAGACGCTCTTATCCAGAGCGACTTACAGTTAGTGAGTGCATACATTTTTATACTGGAATCGAACCCACAACCCTGGCATTACAAATGCCATGCTCTACCAACTGAGCTACATCCCTGCCGGCCATTCCCTCCCCTACCCTGGGCCAATTGTGCACCACCCCATGGGTCTCCCGGTCGCGGCCGGCTACGACAGAGCCTGGATTTGAACCAGGATCTCTAGTGGCACAGCTAGCAGTGCCTTAGACCACTGCACCACTCAGGAGGACAACTTTGAAAAACATCTGCAAATCAAAACAGTTAAGGTGAGAGCCCAGATCTAAAACAAACAAATCTTCAAAAGGATATTCAGCCTGTTTTGTTGTTAAATAAGGCTTTATAATTAACTGCAGAAATACACTCAGTGGCCAGCTTATTAGGTACATCTAGTACCGGGTCAGACCCCCCCTTTGCCTCCAGAACAGCCTGAATTCTTCGGGGCATGGAAACATTGCTCAATTGGTATCAAGGGACATAATGTGTGCCAGGAAAACATTCTCCACACCATTACACCCCGCCACCAACCTGTACCGTTGACAACAGGCAAGATGGGGTCATGGACTCAAATCCTAACTCTGCCATCAGCATAACGCAACAGGAACCAGGATTCGTCAGACCAGGCAACGTTTTTCCACTCCTAGATTGTCCAGTGTTGGTGATCGCATGCCCACTGGAGCCACTTCTTTAAGTTTTTAGCTGATAGGAGTGGAACCCGGTGTGGTCGTCTGCTGCAATAGCCCATCCGTGACAAGGACTGACGAGTTGGGCGTTCCGAGATACCGTTCTGCACACCACTGTTGTACTGTGCCGTTATTTGCCCGTCTGTGGCCCGCCTGTTAGCATGCATATTGACATTCTCATTCGACCTCTCATCAACTAGCCGTTTTCACCCACAGGACTGCTGCTGATTGGATGTTTTTGGTTTGTCGCACCATTCTCAGTAAACCCTAGACACTGTGGCGCGTGAAAATCCCAGGAGGCCAGCCTTTCTCAGATGCTGGGACCAGCGCCCCTGGCCCGATGATCATACCACGGTCAAAGTTGCTCAGGTCACTCGTTTTGCCCATTCTAATGTTCAATCGAACAGTAACTGAATGCCTAGATGCTTGTCTGCCTGATTTATATAGCAAGCCATGGCCACACTGTCTGTAGGAGCGAACCATTTTCGTCAATAAACTGGCCACTGAGTGTATGACCAATGGTGCATGACCATGTACATGCTGTAGTATAATGTAAATGCAATGTACCTTTCGCCAGCTCCACAAAGCAATTCAAAATCCCACTACTTTACCAGCCTGCTTCTTGTTGTCTGTTTCTTTGTATATCTGAAAAGGATAGGGGGTAAAAAACAACAACATGGTATATTAAACCCCACCTAAAGACCTAGTCATGATTCCTGCATTTCCACAGACCCGGTATCTAAAATACAGGTGTCTGTGTGAATGAAATTCATTAACATTTCCATTGTTTAACACCTCCCTAATTTGAAATGCAAACAGCCCCCATGGTTTAACAACATCCCTCTGCCCCCACCCCTCCCAGTTTGCTAGTTATCCACTGATATGTATGCAAGAAAGTGGTAAATAAGGGGCTGTTTGAAAGGCGGTCATATAAACGTTCCCTTATATATTTTTTATAGGTAATATACCATATCTTCTGTTAACGGTACACTCAGCGATATGACATAGATGCAGAAAGTAAACAGCATAGTGGGTACATTTCCGCTGTTTTGGTCCTGTGGCTACCACGCTGTGAACAGTGTAAAGCAAACCCGTGTACATGCGCAGATACTGTGTGTGACTGTGTGAGAGCGATGTCTTGCATCTCGCTCATCTCAATTTCTGCGGTGCTGCCCGTGGCAACGTCATTTCGCTGAGTCTACCTTTAATAAATTAACTTGGAGAGGGAGGATGATTCTAGTTTCAAGCTTTATTAGTCCTATGTACGGGATACACATGGTAAACACTGTCCAACAAAATGCTTACTAGCAGGTTCCTTGTCGATAATGCAACAACAATAAGAAACAAGAAAATATAAGAATACGAACATAAAGTAAATGGCTCAGTAGAATAGAATAAACATTTTAGCATAAGTATAATACAGGAAGGTACAATTTATAGTTCAAGATGGATGATGTAGTAGAGTGAGTGATATGTTCGAGATCTGTGCTACTTTTGATGACTACAGTTATTTATACATTTACATTTACATTTACGTCATTTAGCAGACGCTCTTATCCAGAGCGACTTACAAATAGGTGCATTCACCTTATAGCCAGTGGGATAACCACTTTACAATGTATCTTTTTTTGGGGGTAAGGGGGGGGGGGGTAGAAGGATGACTTTATCCTATCCCAGGTATTCCTTAAAGAGGTGGGGTTTCAAATGTCTCCGGAAGGTGGTGAGTGACTCCGCTGTCCTGGCGTCGTGAGGGAGCTTGTTCCACCATTGGGGTGCCAGAGCAGCGAACAGTTTTGACTGGGCTGAGCGGGAACTATGCTTCCGCAGAGGAAGGGGAGCCAGCAGGCCAGAGTTGGATGAACGCAATGCCCTCGTTTGGGTGTAGGGACTGATCAGAGCCTGAAGGTACGGAGGTGCCGTTCCCCTCACAGCTCCGTAGGCAAGCACCATGGTCTTGTAGCAGATGCGAGCTTCAACTGGAAGCCAGTGGAGTGTGCGGAGGAGTGGGGTGACGTGAGAGAACTTGGGAAGGTTGAACACCAGACGGGCTGCGGCATTCTGGATGAGTTGTAGGGGTTTAATGGCACAGGCAGGGAGCCCAGCCAACAGCGAGTTGCAGTAATCCAGACGGGAGATGACAAGTGCCTGGAGTAGGACCTGTGCCGCTTCCTGTGTAAGGCAGGGTTGTACTCTCCGAATGTTGTAGAGCATGAACCTACAGGATCGGGTCACCGCCTTGATGTTAGCGGAGAACGACAGGGTGTTGTCCAGGGTCACGCCAAGGCTCTTCGCACTCTGGGAGGAGGACACAACGGAGTTGTCAACCGTGATGGCGAGATCATGGAACAGGCAGTCCTTCCCCGGGAGGAAGAGCAGCTCCGTCTTGCCAAGGTTCAGCTTGAGGTGGTGATCCGTCATCCATACTGATATGTCTGCCAGACATGCAGAGATGCGATTCGCCACCTGGTTATCAGAAGGGGGAAAGGAGAAGATTAGTTGTGTGTCGTCAGCGTAGCAATGATAGGAGAGGCCATGTGAGGATATGACAGAGCCAAGTGACTTGGTGTATAGCGAGAATAGGAGAGGGCCTAGAACTGAGCCCTGGGGGACACCAGTGGTGAGAGCACGTGGTGCGGAGACAGCTTCTCACCACGCCACTTGGTAGGAGCGACCGGTCAGGTAGGACGCAATCCAAGAGTGAGCCGCGCCGGAGATGCCCAGCTCAGAGAGGGTGGAGAGGAGGATCTGATGGTTCACAGTATCAAAGGTAGCAGACAGGTCTAGAAGGACAAGAGCAGAGGAGAGAGAGTTAGCTTTAGCAGTGCGGAGAGCCTCCGTGACACAGAGAAGAGCAGTCTCAGTTGAATGACCAGTCTTGAAACCTGACTGGTTTGGATCAAGAAGGTCATTCTGAGAGAAATAGCAAGAGAGTTGGCTAAAGACGGCACGCTCAAGAGTTTTGGAGAGAAAAGAAAGAAGGGATACTGGTCTGTAGTTGTTGACATCAGAGGGATCGAGTGTTGGTTTTTTGAGAAGGGGTGCAACTCTCGCTCTCTTGAAGACGGAAGGGACATAGCCAGCGGTCAAGGATGAGTTGATGATCGAGGTGAGGTAAGGGAGAAGGTCACCGGAGATGGTCTGGAGAAGAGAGGAGGGGATAGGGTCAAGCGGGCAGGTTGTTGGGTGGCTGGCCATCACAAGTCGCAAGATTTTATCTGGAGAGAGAGGGGAGAAAGAAGTCAAAGCATAGGGTAGGGCAGTGTGAGCAGGACCAGCAGTGTCATTTGACTTAACAAACGAGGATCGGATGTCGTCAACCTTCTTTTCAAAATGGTTGACGAAGTCATCCACAGAGAGGGAGGAGGGGAGGGGAGGGGGAGGAGGATTCAGCAGGGAGGAGAAGGTGGCAAAGAGCTTCCTAGGGTTAGAGGCAGATGCTTGGAATTTAGAGTGGTAGAAAGTGGCTTTAGCAGCAGAAACAGATGAAGAAAATGTAGAGAGGAGGGAGTGAAAAGATGCCAGGTCCGCAGGGAGTCTAATTTTCCTGCATTTCCGCTCGGCTGCCCGGAGCCCTGTTCTGTGAGCTCGCAATGAGTCATCAAGCCACGGAGCAGGAGGGGAGGACCGAGCCGGCCGGGAGGATAGGGGACATAGAGAGTCTAAGGATGCAGAAAGGGAGGAGAGGAGGGTTGAGGAGGCAGAATCAGGAGATTGGAGGGAGAAGGATTGAGCAGAGGGAAGAGATGATAGGATGGAAGAGGAGAGAGTAGCGGGAGAGAGAGAGCGAAGGTTGCGACGACGCATTACCATCTGAGTAGTGGCAGAGTGAGTATTGTTGGAGGAGAGCGAGAGAGAAAAGGATATAAAGTAGTGGTCGGAGACATGGAGGGGAGTTGCAGTGAGATTAGTAGAAGAACAGCATCTAGTAAAGATGAGGTCAAGCGTATTGCCTGCCTTGTGAGTAGGGGGGGACGGTGAGAGGGTGAGGTCAAAAGAGGAGAGGAGTGGAAAGAAGGAGGCAGAGAGAAATGAGTCAAAGGTAGACGTAGGGAGGTTGAAGTCACCCAGAACTGTGAGGGGTGAGCCATCCTCAGGAAAGGAACTTATCAAGGCAACCATGGGGCACTCTGTTCACAACGTTGACATCAGCAAACCGCTCGCTCCCACACGATGCCATACACGCTGTCTGCCATCTGCCCGGTACAGTTGAAACCGGGATTAATCCATGAAGAGCACATTTCTCCAGGGTGCCAGTGGCCATCGAAGGTGAGCATTTGCCCACTGAAGTCGGTTACGACCCCAAACTGCAGTCAGTTCAAGACTCTGTTGAGGACGACGAGCACGCAGATGAGCTTCCCTGAGATGATTTCTGACAGTTTGTGCAGAAATTATTTGGTTATGCAAACCCACAGTTTCATCAGCTGTCCAGGTGGCTGGTCTCAGATGATCACGCAGGTGAAGAAGCCGGATGTGTAGGTCCTGGGCTGACATGGTTACACATGGTCTGCGGTTGTGAGGCCAGTTGGACATACTGCACATTTTAGAGTGGCCTTTTCTTGTCACCAGCACAAGGTGCACCTGTGTAATGAACATGCTGTTTAATCAGCTTCTTGATATGCCACACCTGTCAGGTGGATGGATTATCTTGGCAAAGGATAAATGCTCACTAACAGGGATGTCACAAAATCTCTGCACAAAATTTGAGAAAAATAATATTTTTGTGCATAAGGAAAATGTCTGCGATCTTTTATTTAAGCTCATGAAACATGGGACCAACACTTTACATGTTGGGTTTATATTTTTGTTCAGTATAGATGAGTATAAGTATGAGTACCCCCACCCCCCCAAAAAAAATTGTAAAGTGGTTATCCCACTGGCTATAGGGTGAATGCACCAATTTGTGAGTCGCTCTGGATAAGAGCGTCTGCTAAATGACGTAAATGTGCCCTTGAGCAAGGCACTTAACCCTAATTGCTCCTGTAAGTCGCTCTGGATAAGAGCGTCTGCTAAATGACTAAAATGTAAAATGTAAATGTATAACAGAGAAATTGCACAAAAATAATATCTGAACAGGCCCATGGGCCACCAGCCATGTCACCTTTTTAATTGTTTTATTTTTAGATAAAACAAATATTATTGTACATGTCAATTTTGACCAGCCCATCCAACTAAAAAATGGCCCAAATCCGCCCCTGCCTCAGTGCCTCTACCCCAGGGTGTGGGGTGGGGACAGTCTGCTACTAGACAATAGTAGCCCAGAGTCTAGACATATTGGGTCCATGCTTGCGAACATTCGAACCCAGAAGATAGCCTTATTTGGTAAAAGACAAAGTCCATATTATGGCAAGAACAGCTCAAATAAGCAAAGAGAAACGACAGTCCATCATTACTTTAAGACATGAAGGTCAGTCAATACGGAACATTTCAAGAACTTTGAAAATGTCTTTAAGTGCAGTCGCGAATGCCATCAAGCGCTATGATGAAACTGGCTCTCATGAGGACCACCACAGGAATGGAAGACCCAGAGTTACCTCTGCTGCAGAGGATAGAGTTACCAGCCTCATAAATTGAAGCCCAAATAAATGCTTCACAGAGTTCAAGTAACAGACACATCTCAACATCAACTGTTCAAAGGAGACTGTGTGAATCAGGCCTTCATGGTTGAATTGTTGCAAAGAAACTTGTCCTTTGTTCTGGAGTCCAAATTTGAGATTTTTGGTTCCAACCGCCATGTCTTTGTGAGACGCGGTATGGGTGAACGGATGATCTCCACATGTGTATTTCCCACCGTAAAGCATGGAGGAGGAGGTGTTATGGTGTGGGGGTGCTTTGCTGGTGACACTGTGATTTATTTAGAATTCAAGGCACTCTTAACCAGCATGGCTACCACAGCATTCTGCAGCGATACGCCATCCCATCTGGTTTGGGCTTAGTGGGACTATCATTTGTTTTTCAACAAGACAATGACCCAACACACCTCCAGGCTGTGTAAGGGCTATTTTACCAAGAAGGAGAGTGATGGGGTGCTGCATCAGTTGACCTGGCCTCCACAATCCCCCGATCTCAACCAAATTTAGATGGTTTGGGATGAGTCGGACCGCAGAGTGAAGGAAAAGCAGCCAACAAGTGCTCAGCATATGTGGGAACTCCTTCAAGACTGTTGGAAAAGCATTCCAGGTGAAGCTGGTTGAGAGAATGCCAAGAGTGTGCAAAGCTGTCATCAATGCAAAGGGTGGCTATTTGAAGAATCTCAAATATAAAATATATTTTGATTTTATAACGCTTTTTTGGTTACTACATGATTCCATATGTGTTATTTCATAGTATTGATGTCTTCACTATTATTCTACAATGTAGAAAATAGTAAAAATAAAGAAAAACCATTGAATGAGTAGGTGTTCTAAAACTTTTGACCGGTAGTGTAGTTGCATGTGATGAAATGCCTCTTTGTTTTTCACATTAGATAACCTGTACAATTTTGCCCTATGCTAACCTGTACAGTTGGCCATGATTAAAGCCACTTCAAATTCCGTATCAGCTAATTCAAATTTTAGATGAACACATGTTCATGAAAGCATACTTAACAGAAGTCCAATGGCACGTTCTGATAATCAAAGCAACTAGATCACATGCATTTGACTGACTGGTTATATAGCTCACATTATAAACTGGGTGGTTCGAGCCCTGAATGCTGATTGGCTGAAAGATGTGGTATTCAGATCGTATACAATGGGTGTGACAAAACATTATTTTTTACTGCTCTAACTATGTTGGTAACCAGTTTATAATAGCAATAAGCTACCTCGGGGGTTTGTGATATATGGCCAGTATACCATGGCTAAGGGCTGTGTCCTAGCAATCTCAGTTGCGTCGTGCCTACAAACAGCCCTTAGCCGTGGTATATTGGCCATATACCACACCCCCTAGGGCCTTATTGCTTAAATATATAATGCCTAGCTCCTCGTATTTGTTGCAGATTGTGTCAAGGGTTTTAATCCCACATTAATCCCCCCTTGAAATGTAAAATGTGACATTTTTAATGGCCTTAATCTTTTGGACGCCATTCATCGCATCTCCATCTCTTCACCCCATGGACCCTTTTAACCGCACGTGTTTCTGCACGGACCCTTTAAAGCAAAACACACAACACGCTGTGAGCCCGTGCTTTGTTCAGTCAGTGTGGACTCCATCTTGGGTAGTGCGGTCTCAGCTTTGAATGACCATTTTGAAGAAAAACGTACAGAAAGTTAAACCATAAACACATTCCCAGGCGTTTCTTTAGATAACAGCAAAAACATAACTTGTATAGATACAGAAGTAGCTAGCTAGTTATGCTAACAGCTAAACCAAAATAATGTTGAATGCCATGGCTGAATTCCTCTTGATTCAACTAACTTCCCACAAGGATTTTACAGTGCCTTGCAAAAGTATTCATCCCCCTTGGTGTTTTTCCTATTTTGTTGCATTACAACCTGTAATAGAAATAGATTTTTATTTGGATTTCATGTAATGGACATACACAAAATTGTCCATATTGGTGTAGTGAAATGAAAAAAATTACTTGTTTCAAAGAATTCTAAAAAATAAATAACGGAAAAGTGGTGCGTGCATATGTATTCACCCCCTTTGCTATGAAGCCCCTAAATAAGATCTGGTGCAACCAATGAACTTCAGAAGTCACACATAGTTAAATAAATTCAACCTGTGTGTAATCTAAGTGTCACATGATCTGTCACATGATCTCAGTAGATATACATCTGTTCTGAAAGGCCCCAGAGTCTGCAACACCACTAAGCAAGGGGCACCACCAAGCAAGCGGCACCATGAAGACCAAGGAGCTCTCCAAACAGGTCAGGGACAAAGTTGTGGAGAAGTACAGATCAGGGTTGGGTTATAAAAAAATATCAGAAACTTTGAACATCCCACGGAGCACCATTAAATCCATTATTAAAAAATAGAAAGAATATGGCACCACAACAAACCTGCCAAGAGAGGGCCGCCCACCAAAACTCATGGCCCAGGCAAGGAGGGCATTAATCAGAGAGGCAACAAAGAAACCAAAGATAACCCTGAAGGAGCTGCAAAGCTCCACACGGAGATAGGAGTATCTGTCCATAGGACCACTTTAAGCCGTACACTCAACAGAGCTGGGCTTTATGGAAGAGTGGCCAGAAAAAAGCCATTGCTTAAAGAAAATATAAGCAAACACGTTTGGTGTTCACCAAAAGGCATGTGGGAGACACCCCAAACATATGGAAGAAGGTACTCTGGTCAGATGAGACTAAAATTGAGCTTTTTGGCCATCAAGGAAAACGCTATGTCTGGTGCAAACCCAACACCTCTCATCACCCCGAGAACACCATCGGCAGGGATTGGGAAACTGGTCAGAATTGAAGGAATGATGGATGGCGCTAAATACATAGAAATTCTTGAGGGAAACCTGTTTCAGTCTTCCAGAGATTTGAGACTGGGACGGAGGTTCACCTTCCAGCAGGACAATGACCCTATGCATACTTCTAAAGCGACACTCAAGTGATTTAAGGGGAAACATTTAAATGTCTTGGAATGGCCTAGTCAAAGCCCAGACCTCAATCCAATTGAGAATCTGTGGTATGACTTAAAGATTGCTGTATACCAGCGGAACCCATCCAACTTGAAGGAGCTGGAGCAGTTTTGCCTCGAAGAATGGGCAAAAATCCCAGTGGCTAGATGTGCCAAGCTTATAGAGACATACTCCAAGAGACTTGCAGCTGTAATTGCTGCAAAAGGTGGCTCTACAAAGTATTGACTTTGGGGGGGTGAATAGTTACGCACGCTCAAGTTTTCTGTTTTTTTGTCTTATTTCTGGTTTGTTTCACCCCCAAAAATATTTTGCATCTTCAAAGTGGTAGGCACGTTGTGTAAATCAAATGATACAAACCCCCCAAAAATCCATTTTAATTCCAGGTTGTAAGGCAACAAAATAGGAAAAATGCCAAGGGGGGTGAATACTTTCACAAGCCACTGTATGTTCCATCTCTGCAGTACAATTGATAACCATTGCTATGACCGCTAAGAAGCCAATCTTATTGACAATATCACTCATTGGCCTATCCCTCTGTTCTGGCACAGATCTACTATTCACAGGGATCCTCTCAGAATCCCTCACCCTTGATCCACCCTCCTCTACTTTCTTCACTGCCCAGCATACGAAATCTTCTGCACTACTCTGACCCTGGCCACCTCAACCTGCCTCTCTCGCACCGGACACCTCCGATCCCCAGCTACATGGGCACCCCTACAGTTGACACATACAACTTTTTCCACGAAACTACACATATGAAGAGTGTTGTCTAATTTCCATGTTTGCGGTTTCCTGAAAAATCGGGCTACTTTGAAAACGATGTCGCGGGAGAAAATGTTTTGGTCGTGGGTTGTGGGTTTTTGGGCTATTTCTAAGTTGCGCCGCCATGGCATTTCTCTTGAAAAATATATATTTCACTGTGACCTGCTGCTGACTGTCAAGCAGTGAGGCAGACTGTTGCTGAGTGAGTGAATGGTGGGGAGGGCCGGAGGGATGTGCATGTGTGTATGGGGGGTGATTCATGCCAGAATTAAGCCTCGTGAAGCTACTGATACCTCTCACCAAGTCACCTAACGTCTTCCTAGCGCCATAAAATACTGCCATGAATCAACACTGTCATTGGAAACAAGTTTGTTTCTAAGGCATCAAACTGCCGATGCGTTTCCATCACCTTCATGTCACGTGAAACATACCCGTCATGTAGACGTAGTGTTCACGTCGTGTAACGTGGAACTGACATGTCACGTATCAGTTTGCTTGTAAGTGTATTATGAAAGATATGAACGCCTTAAAAACGTCTACATGACATCTACGTGTACATCATGCTTTCACGTCGTATATACGCGACACTTGCACGTCACGTTAGTTTAAGTGTCTGCTTAGTTTATTATTAAAGATCTCACCATGAACGTCTTACAAACATCTACATGACATCTACATGTACATTATTTAAAAATGTTTATTTTTCATTGCCAGAGTAATCGAATCAATTTAAATTGTTGATTTAGCTAAAATAGGCATATAACCTCAGTACAAAAATGATTAGGCTAGTTGATTTGCAGCCAGCCACCGTTACTGTGTAGATATGCCTATTTCTCAAATCAATACTGACACAAGAGCTTCTTTGTTGGAGGTAGCCCTATTCAGAAATAAGAGGTAGCCTAGGTCTCTAGTGGCGCATTAAAAACAACTCGGAACTCGGCAATCTCTGACTTCCGACTTCCGTGCGTTCAAGTTAACTGGGAACTCGGAAAAAAAAGAATTCCAATTCATAAACTCTAGCATCTTTCTCTGACCTGAAAATCACTGATGTCATGATTTGACCTCGTTTTTTCCCCAGAGTTCCCAGTTTACCAGTTTAACAGACACAATGACTGTCACCATGCAATCCTTAGGCTATACATTTCTGTGGAGATGTCTTATGGTTAAAAGCAGGGCTTGAATTGAGGGGCGTATGTGAGGATATAGGCCTAACCCTTGTTATAGAGATGGGCAAAAAGCATATGCTACCCCTTGTTTGCTTAGCCTTAGAAAAAACAACGGTCCAGATTATATAAAGCGATCTAGGCTATAACAATGATTAACTCCACAATTATTTCTGCATAGTCTACTAGCCTATCGAAGGTCTTGCTAAGCCTCAACATCACAGGAAAATGTGGTTGTTTTATTAAATGCTCCGCTATTTAGAATATTAGTGGTAGGCTATGCCTACAGCAAAATACCAAAAAGATAGAATCGGTATGGGTCTATCCATAGACCAAACAGCTTAACAGATAAACTGTTTTTTATTCAAGAGAATCGCATTGAATCAGGCTATTCATTTCAGTGCAGTTGCGTTTTTACGCGTAACCTCAGCCTAAACGGAAAGCGAAAACAGCCCAGCCTGTTTTGATCACAGATCACGATGAAGCCTGAACATTTCAGTTGTTTGTCATTGATTTAGCCCACAATCGCCTATAGATTTGATACACATGAAGACCTGTATTTAATCTGGATTTGACGAACAATAGCCTGACTAAGATAGCGTATCACTGCAGAATGCTGTGGTAGCCATGCTGGTTAAGTGTGCCTTGAATCCTAAATAAATCACAGACAGTGTCACCAGCAAAACACCCCCACACCATAACTCCTCCTCCTCTATGCTTTACGGTGGGAAATATCCATTCGAAGATCATATGTTCACCCATACCACATCTCACAAAGACACGGCGGTTGGAACCAAAAATCTCAAATTTGGACTCCAGACCAAAGGACACATTTCCACACGTCTAATGTCCATTGCTCGTGTTTCTTGGCCCAAGCAAGTATTTTCTTCTTATTGGTGTCCTTTAGTAGTGGTTTCATTGCAGCAATTCAACCACGAAGGCCTGATTCACACAGTCTCCTCTGAACAGTTGATGTTGAGATGTGTCTGTTACTTGAACTCCGTGGAGCATTTATTTGGGCTGCAATTTCTGAGGCCGGTAACTCTAATGAACTTATCCGCAGCAGCAGAGCTAACTCTGGGTCTACCATTCCTGTGGTGGTCCTCATGACAGCCAGTTTCATCATAGCGCTTGATGGTTTTTACAACTGCACTTAAAGACATTTTCAAAGTTCTTGAAATGTTCCGTATTGACTGACCTTCATGTCTTAAAGTAATGATGGGCTGTCATTTCTCTTTGCTTATTTGAGCTGTTCTTGCCATAATATGGACTTGGTCTTTTACCAAATAAGGCTATCTTCTGGGTTCTGCAAAACACTCATGGATCCACCTGATGTCCTCCATTACCAACCACCGAACAACTTTTCATTACATCATCTACAGCTACTGTTATTGTCATGTTGTCATTATCTGCTAAGAAAGAGCAAGAAAACTATCACACTGCGCACATAATGTGAGATACAGTGCATTCGGAAAGTATTCAGACCCCTTCACTTTTTGCCACATTATGTTACACTACAGCCTTGTTCTAAAATTGATTAAATATATTTATTTTCCTCATCAATCTACACACAATACCCCATAATGACAAAGCGAAAACAGAAATACCTTATTTACATACGTTTTCAGACCCTTCAGACCCCCTCGAAATTGAGCTCAGGTGCAACCTGTTTCCATTGATCATCCTTGAGCTGTTTCTACAACTTGATTGGAGTCCACCTGTGGTCAATTCTGTTGATTGGACATGATTTTGAAAGGCACACACCTGTCAATATAAGGTCCCACAGTTGACAGTGCATGTCAGAGCAAAAACCAAGCCATCAGGTCGAAGGAATTGTCCGTAGAGTCTGAGACAGGATTGTGTCGAGGCACAGATCTGGGGAAGGGTACTAAAACATATCTGTAGCATTGAAGGTCCCCAAGAACACAGTGGCTTCCATCATTCTTAAATGGAAGAAGTTTGGAACCACCAAGACTCTTCCTAGAGCTGGCCGCCCGGCCAATCTGAGCAATTGGGGGAGAAGGGCCATGGTCGAGGAGGTTACCAAGAACCCGATGGTCACTCTGACAGAGCTCTAGAGTTCCTCTGCGGAGATAGGAGAACCTTCCAGAAGGACAACCATGTCTGTAGCACTCCACCAATCAGGCCTTTATGGTAGTGGCCTGACGGAAGCCACTCCTCAGTAAAAGGCACATGACAGCCCGCTTCGAGTTTGCCAAAAGGCACCTAAAGGACTCTGACCATGAGAAACAAGATTCTCTGGTCTGATGAAACCAAGATTGAACTATTTGGCCTGAATGCCAAGCGTCACGTCTGGAGGAAACCTGGCACCATCCCTACGGTGAAGCATGGTGGTGGCAGCATCATGCTGTGGGGATGTTTTTCAGTGGCAGGGACTGGGAGTCTAGTCAGGATCAAGGGAAAGATGAATGGAGCAAAGTACAGAGAGATCCTTGATGAAAACCTGCTCCAGAGCGCTCAGGACCTCAGACTGGGGTGAAGGTTCATCTTCCAACAGGACAACGACCCTAATTACACAGCCAAGACAACGCAGGAGAGGCTTCGGGACAAGTCTCTGAATGTCCTTGACTGGCCGAGCCAGAGCCCGGACTTGAACCCGATCTAACATCTCTGGAGAGACCTGAAAATAGCTGTGCAGCAACGCTGCCCATCCAACCTGACAGAGCTTGAGAGGATATGCAGAGAGGAATGGGAGAAACTCCCCAAATATAGGTGTGCCAAGCTTGTAGCATAATACCCAAGAAGACTCGAGACTGTAATCGCTGCCAAAGGTGCTTCAACAAAGTACTGAGTAAAGGGCCTGAACACTTATGTAAATGTGATATTTCAGTGTTTTATTTTTAATAAATTAACAAACATTTCTAAAAACCTGTTTTTTCTTTGTCATTATGGGGTATTGTATGTAGATTGATGAGGGAAAAAAACAATGTAATACATTTTAGAATAAGACTGTAACCTCACAAAATGTGGAAAAGTCAAGGGATCTGAATACTTTCCGAAGGCAATGTATAGCTCCATTCTTGTGTATTTTATTTTATTCCTCTTGTGTTACTATTTTACGGCTCGTAAGCAAGTATTTCGCGGTAGTCTTTGTTCAGTTAATTCGGCATGAAGCATTCAAAACAGGACGTTGAAGCGGTTATTGTCTTGCTCTTTACTGTAATCAGAGGGCTAATATCAATTATATGCATGTCCTAAAAGTAAAGAAGTGACTGACTGCATCACTTTTTGTTTTTAGAAGAAGCATTAATGTGTTGAACATTTCAAATTGTTTGCATAGTCAACTTACACACAGCGCTGACACACACACTGACACATATACTTTAATTGCATGTAGTTCTGTCCTTAATAAGCTGTTCTTGTTTATTTATATTCAGTATCATGTCATGTGGAACCCAGGAAGAGTAGCTGCTGCAATCGCCACAGCTAATGAGGATCCTAATAAAAAACATTTACTTTTTTTAAATTAGCACTCTACCCTGCACTGGAATTTAGTCACTGTCACTAGCTGGCTAAAATCCGGTTACTACCATGCACCTTAGAGGCTGCTGCCCTATGTACATAGTCATGGAACACTGGTCACTTTAATAATGTTTACATATTGTATTACCCACTTCATGTGTATATACTGTATTCTAGTCAAGCCCTATCCTATTTAACTATTACATATACTATTCTTCAGATATACTACATATTCTATCCATATACTGTCCATATTGTCTATATATCCCATCACATATACTGTATATATATATTTATACTCCGGACTCCAACATTGTCCTAATATTTGTATATTTCTTAATTCCATTCTTTTACTTTTTAGATTTGTGTGTTGTGTTGTGTATTGTTAGATATTACTGCACCGTTGGAGTTTTAAACACAAGCATTTCGCTACATCCGCAATAATATCTGCTAAAGATGTGTATGCCACCAATAAAATGTTATGTGATTTGATTTAAATGGTCTGCGTTACCACCTTATTAATAGGCCTACAGCGTGCAGTAGAATGCTTTGATCAGTTGATTGACAGGTGTAGGCTGTAGAACGATATACTTTCCTCTATTGTGGATGCGCACAAACACAGGCTGGTGATAATGGATGGAGCGGAATAGGAGGAATGGTATCAAATACATCATGATGCCATTCCATTTGCTCCGTTCCGGCCATTATTATGAGCCGTCCTCTCCTCAGCAGCCTCCTGTGCGTGGACTATAGCGTGCTGTTGGAATAGACTAGATAGCATCTTGTATTGTTTTGTTCCCCTTATTATTATTTAGTATTTAGTATAGGATCCCCAGTATTTAGTATAGTATAGGATCCCCGACTCTTCCTGGGGTCCAAACAGGGTTAAAACAATTATGTGTCGGCATCGAGTAATTGTCTCTGGCCCCCTCCCAGTTAGGGGAAGTGACGAGCTCTACAGCAGAGTCTCAGCACTCAATCGCTGGTTGAAAACTGTTTTCTGCCCCTCCCAAAAGATAACATTTGTGGATAATTGGCCCTCTTTCTGGGACTCACCCACAAACAGGACCAAGCCTGACCTGCTGAGGAGTGACGGACTCCATCCTAGCTGGAGGGGTGCTCTCCTCTTATCTACCAACATAGATAGGGCTCTAACTCCTCTAGCCCCACAGTGAAATAGGGTGCAGGCCAGGCAGCAGGCTGTTAGCCAACCTGCCAGCTTAGTGGAGTCTGCCAATAGCATAGTCAGTGTAGTCAGCTCAGCCATACCCATTGAGACTGTGTCTGTGCCTCGACCTAGGTTGGGCAAAACTAAACATGGCGGTGTTCACCCTAGCAATCTTATTAGGATAAAGACCTCCTCCATTCCTGCCATTATTGAAAGAGATCGTGATACCTCACATCTCAAAAATAGGGTTACTTAATGTTAGATCCCTCACTTCAAAGGCAGTCATAGTCAATGAACTAATCACTGATCATAATCTTGATGTGATTGGCCTGACTGAAACATGGCTTAAGCCTGATGAATTTGCTGTGTTAAATGAGGCCTCACCTCCTGGTTACACTAGTGACCATATTCCCCGTGCATCCCGCAAAGGCGGAGGTGTTGCTAACATTTACGATAGCAAATTTCAATTTACAAAAAAAAAATGGCGTTTTCATCTTTTGAGCTTCTAGTCATGAAATCTATGCAGCCTACTCAATCACTTTTATAGCTACTGTTTACAGGCCTCCTGGGCCATATACAGCGTTCCTCTCTGAGTTTCCTGAATTCCTATCAGACCTTGTAGTCATAGCAGATCATATTCTAATTTTTGGTGATTTTAATATTCACATGGAGAAGTCCACAGACCCACTCCAAAAGTCTTTCGGAGCCATCATCGACTCAGTGGGTTTTGTCCAACATGTCTCTGGACCTACTCACTGCCACAGTCATACTCTGGACCTAGTTTTGTCCCATGGAATAAATGTTGTAGATCTTAATGTTTTTCCACAAAATCCTGGACTATCGGACCACCATTTTATTACGTTTGCAATCGCAACAAATAATCTGCTCAGACCCCAACCAAGGAGCATCAAAAGTCGTGCTATAAATTCTCAGACAACACAAAAATTCCTTGATGCCCTTCCAGACTCCTTCTGCCTACCCAAGGACGTCAGAGGACAAAAATCAGTTAACCACTTAACTGAGGAACTCAATTTAACCTTGCGCAATACCCTAGATGCAGTTGCACCCCTAAAAAGCGAAAAACATTTGTCATAAGAAACTAGCTCCCTGGTATACAGAAAATACCCGAGCTTTGAAGCAAGCTTCCAGGAAATTGGAACGGAAATGGCGCCACACCAAACTGGAAGTCTTCCGACTAGCTTGGAAAGACAGTACCGTGCAGTACCGAAGAGCCCTCACTGCTGCTCGATCATCCTACTTTTCCAACTTAATCGAGGAAAATAAGAATAATCCAAAATTTCTTTTTGATACTGTTGCAAAGCTAACTAAAAAGCAGCATTCCCCAAGAGAGGATGGCTTTCACTTCAGCAGTAATAAATTCATGAACTTCTTTGAGGAAAAGATCATGACCATTAGAAAGCAAATTACGGACTCCTCTTTGAATCTGCGTATTCCTCCAGGGCTTAGCTGTCCTGGATCTGCACAGCTCTGCGAGGGCCTGGGATCGGGAGAGACACTTAAGTGTTTTAGTACTATATCTCTTGACACAATGATGAAAATAATCATGGCCTCTAAACCTTCAAGCTGCATACTGGATCCTATTCCTACTAAACTGCTGAAGGAGCTGCTTCCTGTGCTTGGCCCTCCTATGTTGAACATAATAAACAGCTCTCTATCCACCGGATGTGTACCAAACTCACTAAAAGTGGCAGTGATAAAGCCTCTCTTGAAAAAGCCAAACCTTGACCCGGAAAATATAAAAAACTATCGGCCTATATCGAATCTTCCATTCCTCTCAAAAATTTTAGAAAAAGCTGTTGCGCAGCAACTTCACTGCCTTTCTGAAGACAAACAATGTATACGAAATGCTTCAGTCTGGTTTTAGACCCCATCATAGCACTGAGACTGCACTTGTGAAGGTGGTAAATGACCTTTTAATGGCGTCAGACCGAGGCTCTGCATCTGTCCTCGTGCTACTAGACCTTAGTGCTGCCTTTGACACCATCGATCACCACATTCTTTTGGAGAGACTGGAAACCCAAATTGGTCTACACGGACAAGTTCTGGCCTGGTTTAGATCTTACCTGTCGGAAAGATATCAGTTTGTCTCTGTGAATGGTCTGTCCTCCGACAAATCAACTGTACATTTCGGTGTTCCTCAAGGTTCCGTTTTAGGACCACTATTGTTTTCACTATATATTTTACCTCTTGGGGATGTTATTCGAAAACATAATGTTAACTTTCACTGCTATGCGGATGACACACAGCTGTACATTTCAATGAAACATGGTGAAGCCCCAAAATTGCCCTCGCTAGAAGCCTGTGTTTCAGACATAAGGAAGTGGATGGCTGAAAACTTTTTACTTTTAAACTCGGACAAAACAGAGATGCTTGTTCTAGGTCCCAAGAAACAAAGAGATCTTCTGTTAAATCTGACAATTCATCTTGATGGTTGTAAAGTCGTCTCAAATAAAACTGTGAAGGACCTCGGCGTTACTCTTGACCCTGATCTCTCTTTTGACGAACATATCAAGACTGTTTCAAGGACAGCTTTTTTCCATCTACGTAACATTGCAAAAATCAGAAATTTTCTGTCCAAAATGATGCAGAAAAATTAATCCATGCATTTGTTACTTCTAGGTTAGACTACTGCAATGCTCTATTTTCCGGCTACCCGGATAAAGCACTAAATAAACTTCAGTTAGTGCTAAATACGGCTGCTAGAATCCTGACTAGAACCAAGAAATTTGATCATATTACTCCAGTGCTAGCTTCCCTACACTGGCTTCCTGTTAAGGCAAGGGCTGATTTCAAGGTTTTACTGTTAACCTATAAAGCGTTACATGGGCTTGCTCCTACCTATCTTTCCGAGTTGGTCCTGCCGTACATACCAATACGTACGCTACGGTCACAAGACGCAGGCCTCCTAATTGTCCCTAGAATTTCTAAGCAAACAGCGGGAGGCAGGGCTTTCTCCTATAGATCTCCATTTTTTATGGAACAGTCTGCCTACCCATGTGAGAGACGCAGACTCGGTCTCAACCTTTAAGTCTTTACTGAAGACTTATCTCTTCAGTAGGTCATATGATTGAGTGTAGTCTGGCCCAGGAGTGTGAAGGTGAACGGAAAGGCTCTGGAGCAACGAACAGCCCTTGCTGTCTCTGCCGGGCCGGTTCCCCTCTCCACTGGGGTTCTCTGCCTCTAACCCTGTTGCAGGGGCTGAGTCACTGGCTTGCTGGTGCTCTTTCATGCCGTCCCTGGGAGGGGTGCGTCACTTGAGTGGGTTGAGTTACTGACGTGATCTTCCTGTCTGGGTTGGCGCCCCCCCTTGGTTTGTGCTGTGGTGGAGACCTCTGTGGGCTATACTCGGCCTTGTCTCAGGATTGTAAGTTGGTGGTTGAGGATATCCCTCTAGTGGTGCGGGGGCTGTGCTTTGGCAGAGTGGGTGGGGTTATATCCTTCCTGTTTGGCCCTGTCCGGGGTTTCTTCGGATGGGGCCACAGTGTCTCCGGACCGCTCCTGTCTCAGCCTCCAGTATTTATGCTGCAGTAGTTTATGTGTCGGGGGGCTGGGGTTAGTTGGTTATACCTGGAGTACTTCTCCTGTCTTATCCAGTGTCCTGTGTGAATTTAAGTATGCTCTCTCTAATTCTCTCGTTCTCTCTTTCTCTCTGAGAACCTGAGCCCTAGGACCATACGTCAGGACTACCGGGCATGATGACACCTTGCTGTCCCCAGTCCGCCTGGCCTTGCTGCTATTCCAGTTTCAACTGTTCTGCCTGCGGTTACGAAACCCCTACCTGTCCCAGACCTGCTGTTTTCAACTCTTAATGATCGGCTATGAAAAGCCAACTGAGAGACCTGAGCCCTAGGACCATACGTCGGGACTACCGGCCGTGGTGACTCCTTGCTGTCCCCAGTCCGCCTGGCCTTGCTGCTATTCCAGTTTCAACTGTTCTGCCTGCGGTTATGGAACCCCTACCTGTCCCAGACCTGCTGTTTTCAACTCTTAATGATCGGCTATGAAAAGCCAACTGAGATTTATTCCTGATTATTATTTGACCATGCTTGTCACTTATGAACATTTTTGAACATCTTGGCATGGTTCTGTTATAATCTTCACCCGGCACAGCCAGAAGAGGACTGGCCACCCCTCATAGCCTGGTTCCTCTCTAGGTTTCTTCCTAGGTTTTCACCTTTCTAGGGAGTTTTTCCTAGCCACCGTGCTTCTACACCTGCATTACTAGCTGTTTGGGGTTTTAGGCTGGGTTTCTGTACAGCACTTCGAGATATTAGCTGATGTAAGAAGGGCTATATAAAATAAAATTGATTGATTGATTGAATTACATCACAGCAGCCTACTGTCAGGGTTGAGTGTAGAGGTGGTGTAGAATCAGGCGCAGGACACACAGAGGTTACGAACAGCGTCTTTAGTAAAGTCCAAAATGAGCCAAACACGGCAACAGGCTACAGGCGAACTTTACGCACAACAGTAAAGTATGCTAAGGCGCACAAAGTGCGGAACTCTCTCTCAAAACACAAAATACAGAGAGAACAGAAAATGTCAAACTAGCACACAACGTGACACGGAAACAATTACACACAACACCTGACCAAACTCAAGAGAACTAAATAGGACACCTAATAAACACTAATAAGGAACAGGTGTAGCAACACAGACAAAACCAATCAAACATAGAAACATAGAACGGTGGCAGCTAGTACTCCGGAGACGACGACCGCTGAAGCCTGCCCGAACAAGGAGAAGGAGCAGCCTCGGCCGAAACCGTGACAGTACCCCCCCCTTGACGCGCGGCTCCAGCCGTGCGCCGACCCCGGCCTCGGGGACGACCAGGAAGACGCGGAGCAGGGCGCGTGGGATGACCACGATGGAACTCGGTCAGCAGAGACGGGTCTAGGATGTCCCTCCTCGGCACCCAGCACCGCTCCTCCGGGCCGTACCCCTCCCACTCCACGAGATATTGGAGACCCCCCATCCGGCGTCTCGAATCTAGGATGGACCGAACAGTGTACGCCGGAGCCCCCTCGATGTCCAAGGGGGGCGGAGGAGTCTCCTCTATCTCATAGTCCTGGAGTGGACCAGCTACCACCGTCCTGAGGAGAGACACATGGAACGAGTGGTTAATATTCTTGTAATCAATGGGCAGTTGTAACCTGTAACACACCTCGTTCAATCTCCTCAGGACTTTAAACGGCCCCACAAACCGCCGACCCAGCTTCCGGCAGGGCAGGCGGAGGGGCAGGTTTCTGGTCGAGAGCCAGACTCGATCTCCAGGTGCGTACACTGGCCCCTCACTGCGGTGGAGATCGGCGCTCGTCTTATGTCGACGGATGGCCCGCTGCAGGTGGACGTGTGCAGCGTTCCACGTCTCCTCCGAGTGCCGCACCCACTCATCCACCGCAGGGGCCTCGATCTGGCTCTCATGCCAAGGTGCCAGAACCGGCTGGTACCCCAACACACACTGGAAAGGGGTTAGTTTAGTGGAGGAGTGGCGGAGAGAGTTCTGTGCCATCTCTGCCCAGGGAACATATCTCGCCCACTCCTCCGGCCGGCCCTGGCAATACGACCTCAGAAACCTACCCACATCCTGGTTGACACGTTCGACCTGCCCATTACTCTCCGGGTGGTAACCCCGAGGTAAGGCTCACCGAAACCCCCAACCGTTCCATAAACGCTCTCCAAACTCTGGAGGTAAACTGGGGGCCTCGATCAGACACTATATCCTCGGGTACCCCGTAATGCCGGAAGACGTGGGTAAATAGAGCCTCAGCGGTCTGTAGGGCAGTGGGAAGACCCGGCATGGGAAGGAGACGGCAGGCCTTCGAGAACCGATCCACAACGACCAGGATGGTGGTATTCCCCTGGGAGGGGGGAAGGTCTGTAACAAAATCCACCGAGAGGTGAGACCAGGGTCGTTGTGGAACGGGCAGGGGTTGTAACTTACCCCTGGGCAATTGTCTGGGCGCCTTACACTGGGCACACACCGAGCAGGAGGAGACATAAATCCTCACATCCCTGGCTAACGTTGGCCACCAGTACTTTGTGCTAAGGCAGTGCACTGTCCGGCCAATACCTGGATGCCCAGAGGAGGGTGACGTGTGAGCTCAATAAAGGAGTCGATCCCGGACCTCGAGCGGGGACGTACGTCCGACCCACCGGACACTGTGGAGGGCTAGGGTCGGTGCGCAACGCCCGCTCGATCTCCGTATCGACCTCCCCATACCACCGGTGCAACCAGACAAGACTTAGGTAGTATGGGAGTGGGCTCTCACGGACCTCTCCTCCGTGTCATACCGCCGAGACAGGGCATCTGCCTTCCCGTTCTGGGACCCAGGGATGTAAGTGATCTTAAACACGAACCGGGCTAGAAACATAGTCCACCGAGCCTGGCGAGGATTCAGTCTCCTAGCTGCCCGAATGTATTCCAGGTTACGGTGGTCAGTCAAAATGAGAAAAGGGTGTTGAGCCCCCTCAAGCCAATGCCTCCACACCTTTAGGGCTTGTACCACGGCTAACAACTCCCTGTCCCCCACGTCATAATTACGCTCCGCCGGACTGAGCTTCTTCTAATAAAAAGCACAGGGGCGGAGTTTAGGTGGTGTGCCGGACCGTTGTGAGAGAACGGCCCCGATACCGGCTTCAGACGCGTCCACCTCCACTTGGAATGGTAAAGCGGGATCCGGGTGCGCCAGCACCGGAGCCGAGGTAAACAGGTCCTTCAGTCTCCCAAAGGCCCTGTCCGCCTCAGCTGACCACCGCAAGCGCACCGGACCCCCCTTCAGAAGGGACGTTATGGGAGCTGCCACCTGTCCAAAACCCCGGATAAATCTCCGGTAGTAATTCGCAAAACCCAAGAACCGCTGCACCTCTTTAACCGTGGTTGGGGTTTGCCAATTACGCACGGCTGACTGTAACGATCCCGGCAGTCTGAGTCGGGTCCTGTCTGGTGACTAGTTTTTCCTGTTCGTGATCTCCAGTTTCCCGAGGGTTCGGGAACGCTCCGGGGAGCTCTCTTGTTTTCCGCACCTGCATCCCATCAGCAATCTGCACACCTGGTCCTGATCATCACCCTTCTTAGGCTCTGGCCAAACATCCAGTTCCTGCCGGATCGTTAGCCATGAACAGTAGGTTTATCTGAGTATCAGTCCTAGAGCTTCTAGCGTTAGTTTTGTTGTTTTGTACCTTGTTGGTTTATTGTTGACTTACCTCCGTTTTTGTTCCATCTCCAGTCACTCGTCCGGAACCCTCACCCTACCTCTGCCTGATGGTCGGCGGCTGCCGAGCCATCATTGGACCAACAACTGCACCCTCAACAACTCATCCACGCCGCCCGCTCTGTTCCCTGGATTATCCTGCACCTTTTTTGAATCTGTAATAAACCCTCACCTTCGTTCAACTCTCCTTGTCCTGGTCTGCTTCTGGGTTCTGTCTGAGGGAACCGTGACAGAACGATCCGGCCAGTAATGAACCCAGCGGACCTGGACTCTGTTCGCCATGCCATTACCCATCAGGAGAAGATGTTGGGCCATCATAGCACGGTACTACAGGAGATCGCGTTGTCAGTTCGGAACCTTTCTACCGGTCTGACGGAGGTCCAGAACCAACGCAAGTTTCCGGTGGAGGATCCACTACCGGTTTCACCCATCTCGCCTGCCGCTTCTGGAGCTGTGTCCTTCCGTGAGCCCGAGGTTCCGACGCCGGATAGATATGAGGGGGAGCTGGGAAGATGCCGTTCCTTCCTTATGCAGTGTGGATTAGTGTTCGATCTACAGCCCTACTCTTATGCCACAGACAAGGCTAGGATAGCCTTTGTGATTGCGTTGCTGCGTGGTCGAGCGCTGGAGTGGGCTTCAGCCGTTTGGGAACGACAAGACCCCTGCATGGATTCATACCAGGGGTTCACGGCCGAGATGAGGAAGCTCTTCGACCATTCCGTCCGAGGAGGGACGCAGCTAGGCGCCTGTTTTCGCTTCACCAAGGAACTTCGCAGCGTGGCCGACTTCGTGATCGAGTTCAAGACGTTGGCGGTGGAGAGTGGGTGGAACGAGGAGTCTCTGCAAGCGGCCTTTTACCAGGGTCTGTCGGAGCAGCTCAAGGATGAGTTGATCTCCTATCCGGAGCCTAGTGACCTGGACAGCTTGGTAGCCTTGTCTATTCGGGTGGATAATCGAGTCCGAGAGCGAAGGAGGGAGAAGCAATGGGGTCCGTCCAATCGATCAGCTTCTCAGTTCCCAGTCGGGTCGGGTGGTGGACCAGAACACGTCGATCATTCTCCACCACAATGGATTAGTGGAGAGGTCCTCTCTCCCGATTCTGAACCCATGCAAGTGGGGGCGGCACGGGTTAACCAAGGAGGAGCGTCAACATAGACGTAAGACCAACTGCTGCCTCTACTGTGGTAGCTCGGGACATTACATCTCCACTTGTTCCCGGCGGTCGTCAAACTGCCCGGCTCGCTAAAGTTGGGAGGACTTTTAGCGAGCCAGTTTCAACCTCTCAGTACCTCTGTCAGACCCCGTTTCCGGCTACCCTTGTGAACAGGAATCAGAGCTTAGCGCTTAACGCTTTTATCGATTCAGGTGCCGATGGAAGCTTTCTTGATGCCGAGTTGGTGGAACAGCTGGGGCTTTCCAAGGAGCAATTGCCGGAAGCCATTGAAGCGACCACTCTGAACGGCAGTAGTCTGGCACGTATCACGATGAGGACTGAACCGGTTAAGATGCGGTTGTCGGGAATCATTCTGAGATGATTTCATTCTTCATTCTGCCGTCTTCCCATGTTCCTCTGGTCCTTGGATACCCCTGGCTGAAGGAACACAATCCCACGTTCGATTGGGTGACGGGCAAGGTAACGAGTTGGAGCCTTGATTGTCATGCTAACTGTCTCAGGACTGCCTGCCCCCATTCGGTTCCCAGTCAGGTGATTGAGGCTAAACCCCCAGATTTGTCCCTGGTTCCCGAGACATATCACGATTTGGGGAAGTTTTCAGTAAGCAGAAGGCTCTGTCACTCCCTCCCCACCGACCATATGATTGTGCCATCAACCTGGTTCCTGGAGCTGTCTACCCCAAGGGAAGGTTATACAGTATCTCCCGACCTGAACGTGAGGCGTTGGAGACCTACATCAAGGAGTCCCTAGCTGCTGGTCTCGTTCGTCCCTCGTCATCACCCCTGGGGGCAGGATTCTTCTTTGTGGGTAAGAAGGATGGCTCTCTTCGACCGTGTATTGATTATCGGGGGTTGAATGACATCACGGTCAAGAACAAGTATCCCCCTGCCCTTGATGAGTTCTGCCTTCGACTCCTTACAGGGTGCTACGGTGTTCACCAAGCTAGACCTACGCAATGCGTATCACCTGGTCCGGATCAGAGAGGGGGACGAGTGGTTGACGGGTTTCAATACACCGATGGGTCACTTCGAGTATCAGGTGATGCCGTTTGGACTGACCAATGCTCCAGCGGTATTCCAGAGTATGGTGAACGACGTCCTGAGAGATATGATCGGTCTCTTTGTGTTTGTTTACCTGGATGACATTCTGATCTTCTCGAAGGAACCTTCCGACCACGTCCAGCATGTCCGGCAGGTTCTGCAGCGATTGTTGGAGAATCGCCTGTTCGTGAAGGCCGAGAAGTGCGAAGTTTCACGCCCACACGACATCCTTTCTCGGGTACATCATCTCCAGGGGAGAGATTAGGATGGACCAGGAGAAGGTTAGAGCGGTTCTGGAATGGGCCCAGCCCGGTACGAGATTGCAGCTCCAGAGATTTTTGGGGTTTGCGAATTTCTACCGCAGATTCATCCGGGATTACAGCCGTGTGGCCGCTCCATTAACTGCCTTGACTTCCAGTATCAGGACCTTCAAGTGGAATCCGGAGGCGGATCGAGCGTTTCTGGATTTGAAGAGGCGATTCACCAACGCACCGATTCTCTCTCAACCGGACACGGCCCGTCAGTTCGTCGTTGAAGTGGACGCGTCTGATGTGGGAGTTGGCGCCATCCTGTCGCAGCGATGCTCCACGGACAGTAAACTCCATCCCTGCGCCTACTACTCTCGTCGCCTTTCGCCTGCGGAGAGGAATTACGATGTGGGTAACCGGGAGCTTCTCGCGGTGAAACTTGCCTTGGAGGAGTGGCGCCACTGGTTGGAGGGGCGGAGCAACCGTTTATTGTCTGGACTGACCACAAGAATCTTGCTTACGTGCAATCGGCTAAACGTCTCAACTCCCGTCCAGGCCAGGTGGGCGTTGTTTTTCGGACGATTCAAGTTTGCCCTGACGTTCCGACCTGGATCTAAGAACGGCAAGGCGGACGCCTTGTCCCGGATGTTCTCCAAGACGGAGGAGAGTGGGTCCAAGACCGAGACAATCCTCCCCCGGAACTGCGTCGTGGGAGCAGTTATGTGGAAGATTGAGGAGGAGGTGCTGGCGGCCCTTCGGACTCAGCCCGGTCCCGGTAACGGTCCACCCGGTCGGTTGTTTGTGCCTGAGTCGGTTCGTCCTGCTGTCCTCAAATGGTCCCACGCCAGTAAGATGGCTTGTCACCCTGGCGTGGCTCGGACTATGGCGTTTCTTCGCAGACGTTTTTGGTGGCCTGCCATGGCCGAGGATACTCGGGGTTTTGTTGCTGCCTGTCCAGTGTGTGCGCAGAATAAGAGTACCAATCGGCCCAGCTCTGGACTACTTCACCCCCTTCCTATTCCCCGGCGACCATGGTCGCATCTGGCCCTGGACTTCGTCACTGGGTTGCCCGCTTCTGAGGGGAACACGGTCGTTCTGACTATCGTGGACAGATTCAGCAAGTTCGCCCACTTTGTGCCAATTGCCAAGCTTCCCTCTGCCTCGGAGACGTCCGAGATCCTGGTTAGGGAGGTTTTCAGGGTCCACGGTTTGCCCAGTGATATCGTTTCCGACCGTGGCCCTCAGTTTACCTCTGCTGTCTGGAAGTCCTTCTGTTTGGCCATTGGAGCTACAGTCAGTCTCACATCTGGTTTTCACCCCAATCCAATGGTCAGGCGGAGAGAGCCAACCAGAAGATGGAATCCACGCTACGCTGTCTGGTCTCTTCCAACCCCACCTCCTGGGTCTCTCAGTTGCCTTGGGTTGAGTATGCCCACAATACTCTCCCTACATCTGCCACTGGGATGTCTCCCTTCCAGTGCCTGTATGGCTACCAACCTCCCTTGTTCCCTTCTCAGGAGAAGGAGCTCTCAGTGCCTTCTGTTCAGGCCCATATTCGTCGTTGCCACCGGACCTGGCATCGGGCCAGAAAGGCACTCCTTAGAGTTTCGGACCGGTATCAGCTCCAGGCGAATCGTCGCCGGATCCCCGCTCCCACCTACACCATCGGAGATAGGGTCTGGTTGGCCACACGGGATCTTCCTTTACGGACTGAGTCTAGGAAGTTGTTACCGAAGTTCATTGGTCCGTTTGTGGTGGAGAAGGTGATCAATCCAGTGGCAGTTCGACTCAAACTACCGAGGACGCTCAGAGTCCATCCCACCTTTCATGTCTCCTGCCTCAAGCCTGTCTTCCTCAGTCCTCTGTTGCCTCCTCCGCCTCCTCCTCCTCCTCCTCGGATGATCGGAGGTGGTCCTGCCTACACGGTGCGTCGCATCATGGATTCCAGACGGCGGGGCCGGGGTTTCCAGTATCTCGTGGACTGGGAGGGGTATGGTCCTGAAGAGAGGAGTTGGATTCCGCGGCGACAGGTCCTAGATGCTGACCTCATCAGTGATTTCTACCGCCTCCATCCTGGCGCTCCGGGAGGTCCGCCCGGTGGCGTTCGTCGGAGGGGGGTACTGTAACGATCCCGGCAGTCTGAGTCGGGTCCTGTCTGGTGACTAGTTTTTCCTGTTCGTGATCTCCAGTTTCCCGAGGGTTCGGGAACGCTCCGGGGAGCTCTCTTGTTTTCCGCACCTGCATCCCATCAGCAATCTGCACACCTGGTCCTGATCATCACCCTTCTTAGGCTCTGGCCACAACATCCAGTTCCTGCCGGATCGTTAGCCATGAACAGTAGGTTTATCTGAGTATCAGTCCTAGAGCTTCTAGCGTTAGTTTTGTTGTTTTGTACCTTGTTGGTTTATTGTTGACTTACCTCCGTTTTGTTCCATCTCCAGTCACTCGTCCGGAACCTCACCCTACCTCTGCCTGATGGTCGGCGGCTGCCGAGCCATCATTGGACCAACAACTGCACCCTCAACAACTCATCCACGCCGCCCGCTCTGTTCCCTGGATTATCCTGCACCTTTTTTGAATCTGTAATAAACCCTCACCTTCGTTCAACTCTCCTTGTCCTGGTCTGCTTCTGGGTTCTGTCTGAGGGAACCGTGACACTGACACACGGTCAACCTCCATCTTCACCCCTGACGCAGACAACTGATAACCCAAAAAGGAGACCGACTCCTGGAAGAACAGACATTTCTCTGCCTTGACATACAGGTAATGCTCCAACAACCTCCTCAACACTCGGCGCACCAGGGCTACATTTGTGGCTCGGATAGAACTGTACACCAGAATATCATCTATGTACACGACTACTCCCTGCCCCTGCATGTCCCGGAAAATCTCATCTACAAAGGATTGGAAGACTGATGGAGCATTCATTAACCCGTATGGCATGACGAGATACTCGTAATGACCGGAGGTAGTACTAAATGCTGTCTTCCATTCATCGCCCTCTCTAATGCGCACCAAGTTATATGCGCTCCTGAGGTCCAATTTTGTGAAGAACCGTGCCCCGTGTAATGACTCCGTCATAGTCGCAATCAGAGGGAGTGGATAACTATATTTTACAGTAATCTGATTGAGACCGCGGTAATCAATACACGGGCGCAAACCTCCATCCTTCTTCTTCACAAAAAAGAAGCTCGAGGACGCGGGCGAAGTGGAGGGCCGTATGTATCCCTGTCTCAGAGACTCGGCAATGTATGTCTCCATCGCCCTCTTCTCCTCTTGTGACAAAGGATACACATGGCTCCGCGGGAGCGCAGCTCCTGCCTGGAGGTCTATCGCACAATCCCCCTGTCTATGAGGCGGCAACCGCGCCGCTCTCGTCTTGCTAAACACGAGTGCTAAATCCTCATACTCGGAGGGAATGTGCAGTGCGGGCATTTGGTTTGGACTCTCCACCGAGGTCGCCCCTACGGAAACACCCAGACATAGCCCCTCACACTGGGCAGACCACCCCTTAAGAGCCTTCTCTCGCCACGAAATAGTAGGATCATGGGTAATCAACCAGGGAAGCCCCAGTACCACCGGATACGCAGGAGAGTCGATCAGATAGAGTTGAATCGTCTCCTCATGACCCCCCTGCGTCTCCATCCTAAGTGGCACTGTGACCTCCCTAATCAACCCGGATCCTAACGGACGGCTATCTAGGGCATGTACTGGGAAAGGATTATTGACCGAAAGAAGAGGGATCCCTAACTCTACACAGAATTTACGATCTACAAAATTCCCAGCGCCTGAATCTACTAGCGCCTTATGCTGGGAACGAGGTGCAACCTGTGGAAAACAAACAGGTATAGTTATGTGTACGACAGAAAGCTCTGGGTAAGTGGGGCGCCTACTCACCTGGGAGGACTCCCCAATGCGTGGCATGCCTTCTCTTCCACCAGGAGACCCTCCCCAGCACCTAGCCGCGGTGTGCCCTCCACGGCCACAGTTGGTGCAGGGGACGGCCCCCCTCGGGCTCCTTCTCCTCTGTTCTCTAGCGCCAGCACCTCCGAGCTCCATAGGACTCGGCTCGGAGGCGCTGGAGGGTGGAATGGGCGACCCCCACTCGGGACGCCCGCGAGTGGCGAGCAGGGTGTCCAGCCGAATGGCCATGTCAACCAATTGGTCAAACGAAAGCGTGGTATCCCTACACGCCAACTCTCGCTGGACGTCCTCCCGGAGACTGCAGCGGATGTGATCTATGAGGGCCCGCTCATTCCACCCTGCATCTGCCGCTAGAGTCCGGAACTCCAGTGCAAACTCCTGAGCGCTCCTCATCCCCTGCCGGAGGTAGAATAGACGCTCCCCGCCGCCTTCCCCTCTGGTGGATGGTCAAACACTGCACGGAAGGGCGGGAGAACTCCGCATAGGTCATAGTGGCGGCGTCTATTCTCCTCCATTCGGCGTTGGCCCACTCCAACGCCTTGCCGGTGAGACAGGAGATGAGGCGGAAACGCTCTCGTGTCCCGAGGGTGCCGGGTGTACGGTGGCGAGGTAGAGTTCCACTTGCAGCAGGAACCCTTGACACCCGGCAGCGGTGCCGTCGTACGCCCTCGGGAGCGAGAGCCGAATCCCACTGGGTTCCGGAAGTTGGACAGGCGGACTGATCGATGGTGATGGTGTGGTAGGTGGAGGCGTGGGTACCCCGCTGGTCTCCCATCGATGGAGGGTGTTCATAACTCTATCCAGAGCGTGTCCGATTTGATTGATCCTGTCCTCCTGTCCACGAAGACGCTCCTCGATAATTTCACTGGGTGCGGTAGCTCCTGCTGATTCCATGATCGGTGTGTAATTATGTCAGGGTTGAGTGTAGAGGTGGTGTAGAATCAGGCGCAGGACACACAGAGATTACGAACAGCGTCTTTAGTAAAGTCCAAAATGAGCCAAACACGGCAACAGGCTACAGGCGAACTTTACGCACAACAGTAAAGTATGCTAAGGCGCACAAAGTGCGGAACTCTCTCTCAAAACACAAAATACAGAGAGAACAGAAAATGTCGAACTAGCACACAACGTGATACGGAAACAATTACACACAACACCTGACCAAACTCAAGAGAACTAAATAGGACACCTAATAAACACTAATAAGGAACAGGTGTAGCAACACAGACAAAACCAATCAAACATAGAAACATAGAACGGTGGCAGCTAGTACTCCGGAGACGACGACCGCCGCCGAAGCCTGCCCGAACAAGGAGAAGGAGCAGCCTCGGCCGAAACCGTGACACCTACATCACATATGTCAAACTCATTCCACAGAGGGCCGAGTGTCTGCGGGTTTTCGCTCCTCCCTTATATTTGATTGATGAATTAAGGTCACTAATTACTAAGGAACTCCCCTCACCTGGTTGTCTAGGTCTTAATTGAAAGGAAAAACCAAAAACCAGCAGACACTAGGCTCTCCATGGAATGAGTTTGATATCCCTGGCCTACATCATAAATAAAACAATACATCATACTAGACATTATTAAATTATTAATCTATTAGTACACATTTACAATATAAAGTCCACAATACCACAACAAGTGTTGTGTGCAAGGCTTACCCATGGTAGTGGCTCAACTAGCCATGGGCTACTCCACAGTACAAGTGACCAGCATTTTTTCATTCAGTTTCCAAACTGATTTGATTTTGGTGCTTACACTGAGTTGTTAGTAGAATGAGAGAACACGTGCTGTAAATAGTGAACTGAAATTAACTTTTTTTTTGTTAATACCTGTAATGGTGAAAATAGAGGACTTGTTAATATTTCCCTCTCTGAGCAGCACTGGGTTAGCTGTAGTGTATTACCCTTGTAGCTGTTTAGAGGATACGTGCCTTAACTACACTGGTTATCTACTGTTTATCATGGCAAATAAGGGTGTTGGCCACATGATACACACTAATTTAGCTGGTATTGGGTGTGCCTTTTTCTGCAGTATTCTTCTTGTGCAAGACATTTTTGTAAGTTTTACTTCTCCATATTTATTTAGAAAAGGTCATAGAATTGGACTGTGTTCCTCTATGACAGTGAATCATATTCATCATCATCTGAACATCTCACCTTTTGATGTCAATCCAAGGTTACAGTTGGCAAGAATTGTTTTGTAAGTCTTACTTCTCCATATTTCTGTTGAAAAGGTCATACAAGTTTTAGTGGGCTGTGTTCCTCTATAACCTATGCATAATCTTCATCATCATCTAAACTTTTCACCATTTGATGTCAATCCAGTGTCACAGTTTGTTAAGTTTGTATCTCCATGATATCACTCTGACTCCAGCTAAAGCAATCTTATCTAAGCCATTCATTATTTTAATCTCTCTGCTACCAATCATACTTCTGTGAAAACAGATCCAACTATACTGAACAAAAATATAAACACTACATGCAACAATTTCAAAGATTTTACAGAGTTACAGTTCATATTGGGAAATCAGTCAATTAAAATACATTTATTAGGCCCTAATCTATGGATTTAACATGACTGGGAACGCAGATATGTACAGTGGGGAGAACAATTATTTGATACACTGCCGATTTTGCAGGTTTTCCTACTTACAAAGCATGTAGAGGTCTGTAATTTTTATCATAGGTACACTTCAACTGTGAGAGATGGAATCCAGAAAATCCAGAAAATCACATTGTATGATTTTTAAGTAATTAATTTGCATTTTATTGCATGACATAAGTATTTGATCACCTACCAACCAGTAAGAATTCCAGCTCTCACAGACCTGTTAGTTTTTCTTTAAGAAGCCCTCCTGTTCTCCACTCATTACCTGTATTAACTGCACCTGTTTGAACTCGTTACCTGTATAAAAGACACCTGTCCACACACTCAATCAAACAGACTCCAACCTCTCCACAATGGCCAAGACCAGAGAGCTGTGTAAGGACATCAGGGATAACATCGTAGACCTGCACAAGGCTGGGATGGGCTACAGGACAATAGGCAAGCAGCTTGGTGAGAAGGAAACAACTGTTGGCGCAATTATTAGAAAATGGAAGAAGTTCAAGATGACGGTCAATCACCCTCGGTCTGGGGCTCCATGCAAGATCTCACCTTGTGGGGCATCAATGATCATGAGGAAGGTGAGGGATCAGCCCAGAACTACACGGCAGGACCTGGTCAATGACCTGAAGAGAGCTGGGACCACAGTCTCAAAGAAAACCATTAGTAACACACTACGCCGTCATGGATTAAAATCCTGCAGTGCACGCAAGGTCCCCCTGCTCAAGCCAGCGCATGTCCAGGCCCGTCTGAAGTTTGCCAATGACCATCTGGATGATCCAGAGGAGGAATGGGAGAAGGTCATGTGGTCTGTTGAGACAAAAATTGAGCTTTTTGGTCTAAACTCCACTCGCCGTGTTTGGAGGAAGAAGAAGGATGAATACAACCCCAAGAACACCATCCCAACCGTGAAGCATGGAGGTGGAAACATAATTCTTTGGGGATGCTTTTCTGCAAAGGGGACAGGACGACTGCACCGTATTGAGGGGAGGATGGATGGGGCCATGTATCGCGAGATCTTGGCCAACAACCTCCTTCCCTCAGTAAGAGCATTGAAGATGGGTTGTCGCTGGGTCTTCCAGCATGACAACGACCCGAAACACACAGCCAGGGCAACTAAGGAGTCTAACCAGTCTCCAGACCTGAACCCAATAGAAAAATCTTTGGAGGGAGCTGGAAGTATTGCCCAGCGACAGCCCCGAAACCTGAAGGATCTGGAGAAGGTCTGTATGGAGGAGTGGGCCAAAATCCCTGCTGCAGTGTGTGCAAACCTGGTCAAGACGTACAGGAAACGTATGATCTCTGTAATTGCAAACAAAGGTTTCTGTACCAAATATTAAGTTCTGCTTTTCTGATGTATCAAATACTTACAGTGAGGGAAAAAAGTATTTGATCCCCTGCTGATTTTATAGGTTTGCCCACTGACAAAGAAATTATCAGTCTATAATTTTAATGGTAGGTTTATTTGAACAGTGAGAGACAGAATAACAACAACAAAATCCAGAAAAACGTATGTCAAAAATGTTATAAATTGATTTGCATTTTAATGACGGAAATAAGTATTTGACCCCCTCTCAATCAGAAAGATTTCTGGCTCCCAGGTGTCTTTTATACAGGTAACGAGCTGAGATTAGGAGCACACTCTTAAAGGGAGTGCTCCTAATCTCAGTTTTGTACCTGTATAAAAGAAACCTGTCCACAGATGCAATCAATCAATCAGATTCCAAACTCTCCACCATGGCCAAGACCAAAGAGCTCTCCAAGGATGTCAGGGACAAGATTGTAGACCTACACAAGACTGGAATGGGCTACAAGACCACCGCCAAGCAGCTTGGTGAGAAGGTGACAACAGTTGGTGCGATTATTCGCAAATGGAAGAAACACAAAATAACTGTCAATCTCCCTCGGCCTGGGGCTCCATGCAAGATCTCACCTCGTGGAGTTGCAATGATCATGAGAACGGTGAGGAATCAGCCCAGAACTACACGGGAGGATCTTGTCAATGATCTCAAGGCAGATGGGACCATAGTCACCAAGAAAACAATTGGTAACACACTATGCCGTGAAGGACTGAAATCCTGCAGCGCCCGCAAGGTCCCCCTGCTCAAGAAAGCACATATACAGGGCCGTCTGAAGTTTGCCAATGAACATCTGAATGATTCAGAGGAGAACTTGGTGAAAGTCTTGTGGTCAGATGAGACCAAAACCGAGCTCTTTGGCATCAACTCAACTCGCCGTGTTTGGAGGAGGAGGAATGCTGCCTATGACCGCAAGAACACCATCGCCACCGTCAAACATGGAGGTGGAAACATTATGCTTTGGGGGTGTTTTTCTGCTAAGGGGACAGGACAACTTCACCGCATCAAAGGGACGATGGACGGGGCCATATACCGTCAAATCTTGGGTGAGAACCTCCTTCCCTCAGCCAGGGCATTGAAAATTGGTCGTGGATGGGTATTCCAGCATGACAATGACCCAAAACACACGGCCAAGGCAACAAAGGACTGGCTCAAGAAGAAGCACATTAAGGTCCTGGAGTGGCCTAGCCAGTCTCCAGACCTTAATCCCATAGAAAATCTGTGGAGGGAGCTGAAGGTTCGAGTTGCCAAACGTCAGGCTCAAAACCTTAATGACTTGGAGAAGATCTGCAAAGAGGAGTGGGACAAAATCCCACCTGAGATGTCTGCAAACCTGGTGGCCAACTACAAGAAACGTCTGACCTCTGTGACTGCCAACAAGGGTTTTGCCACCAAGTACTAAGTCATGTTTTGCAGAGGGGTCAAATACTTATTTCCCTCATTAAAATGCAAATCAATTTATAACATTTTTGACGTACGTTTTTGTGGATTTTTTTGTTGTTATTCTGTCTCTCACTGTTCAAATTAACCTACCATTAAAATGATAGACTGATAATGTCACGAATACCGCCGAGGCTGCTCCTCCTCCTTGTTCGGGCAGGCTTCGGCGTTCGTCATCCCCGGAGTACTAGCTGCCACCGTTTGATGTTTTCGATGTTTGTTTGGTCATGTCTAGTTTAGTGCACCTGTTTCGTATTCTGTCCTGATTATGTCACTTATAAGTTTCCCTGTGTTATGTTTTGGAGTTGTGTGTTGTTGTCCGCCTGTCGTTTGTCTGTTGGTTTATGTTGTGCTTTAGTGTTTTACGCGTTGCGCGTAGGTTTTCGCCTCCTGTGTTTTGAGGCCATTTATTTTCTGTATTTGTGTATTCAGTCAAGTAAAGCTGTTTGACTTATCCGCTGTGTCCTGCGCCTGACTTCACCACCACCTCCACAAGTACAACGTGACAGAACAACACACCTATTACTATGGAGTCAGCAGGAGCAGTGGCGGGAACCGAGTCGCTGGAATATCGGGTCAGCTTCCAGGACGCCAGAATCCAGCAACTTGGGTCCGCCATGCAGGAGGTCATGGACACCCTGCGCCGATGGGAGAGAGGAGGTTTGTCCACACCTCCTCCTACCTTACCACCACCATCTGCCAGCCCCACCATACCAGCTCCGGAGTCCAGTGGCATTCGGCTCTCGCTCCCGAGGGCATATGATGGCACCGCAGCCGGGTGTCAGGGGTTCCTCCTTCAAGTGGAGCTCTACCTGGCTACCATACATCCGGTGCCCTCGGGATACGAGAGCGTTTCCGCCCTCATCTCCTGTCTCTCCGGCAAGGCGTTGGAGTGGGCCAACGCCGAATGGAGGGGAATAGATGCCGCCACCATCAGCTACGCAGAGTTCTCCCGCCGTTTCAGGGCTGTGTTCGATCATCCCCCTGAGGGTAAAGCGGTGGGAGAGCATCTGTTCCACCTTCGACAGGGGAAGAGGAGCGCCCAGGAGTTTGCCCTGGACTTCCGGACTCTAGCGGTGGATGCGGGGTGGAATGAGAGGGCCCTCATCGACCACTATCGGTGTAGCCTGCGTGAGGACGTTCGACAAGAGTTGGCCTGCAGGGACACCAATCTCACCTTCGACCAGCTGGTGGACATGTCAATCCGTCTGGATACCCTGCTGGCCACCCGCGGACGTCCAGAGTTGGGGCCGTCCATTCCATCCTCCAGCACCTCCGAGCCGAGCCCTATGGAGCTCGGGGGTGCTGGCGCTAGAGAGAGGAGGAGGGAGATACCGAGGGAGGCCGTCCCCTGCACCAACTGTGGTCGTAGAGGACACATTGCGGCTAGGTGCTGGGGAGGGTCTCCAGGGGTTCGAGGCAGCAGGTCGCGCACTGGGGGGTCATTCCAGGTGAGTAGGCGCCCACCTCACCCAGAGCTCTCTGTTGTTCACTTTTGTATACCTGTAGTATTTCCTCAGGTTGCATCTCAGTCCCAGCATAAGGCACTAGTCGATTCAAGCGCAGCTGGGAATTTCATTGATCGTAATTTTGGTGTTAAGTTAGGGATTCCCCTCCGACCAGTAGATGTGCCTTTCCCTATCCATGCCCTAGATAGTCGTCCGTTGGGATCTGGGTTGATTAGGGAGGTCACAGCGCCACTTAAGATGAGGATGCAGGGAGGTCATGAAGAGATTATTCAGTTGAATCTGATCGACTCTCCTGCGTATCCCGTGGTACTGGGGCTTCCTTGGTTAATCGCCCATAATCCCACCATTTCGTGGCAACAGAGGGCTCTCAAGGAGTGGTCTAACCAGTGTGTCGGGCGATGTTTAGGTGTTTCCGTAGGGGCGACCACGGTGGAGAGTCCGAACCAAGTGCCCGCAATGCACATTCCCCCCGAGTATGAGGATTTGGCACTCGTGTTCAGTAAGACTAGGGCGACGCGTTTGCCACCTCATAGACGGGGAGATTGTGCGATAGATCTCCTGGCAGGTGCGGCACTTCCGCGGAGCCATGTGTATCCCTTGTCTCAAGAGGAGACGGTGGCTATGGAGACATACATAGCCGAGTCTCTGAGACAGGGATACATACGGTCCTCCACTTCCCCTGTGTCCTCGAGTTTCTTTTTTGTGAAGAAAAAGGATGGAGGTTTGCGCCCGTGTATTGATTACCGTATTCTCAATCAGATCACAGTTAAATACCGTTATCCTCTGCCTCTGATTGCGAGTATGACGGAATCATTACGCGGAGCGCGTTTCTTCACAAAACTGGATCTCAGGAGCGCTTACAACTTGGTGCGCATTAGGGAGGGAGATGAATGGAAGACAGCATTTAGTACCACCTCGGGTCATTATGAGTATCTCGTCATGCCATATGGGTTAATGAATGCTCCTTCAGTCTTCCAATCCTTTGTGGACGAGATCTTCCGGGACTTGCATGGGCAGGGTGTGTTCGTGTACATTGACGACATTCTAGTGTACTCATCTACACGAGCCGAGCATGTAGCCCTGGTACGCCGAGTGTTGGGTAGGCTGTTGGAGCATGACTTGTATGCCAAGGCAGAGAAATGTCTGTTTTTCCAGTCCATCTCCTTTTTGGGTTATCGGTTGTCCGCGTCAGGGGTGGAGATGGAGGTTGACCGTGTGTCAGCCGTGCGTAATTGGCAGACTCCAACCACTGTTAAAGAGGTGCAACGGTTTTGGGGTTTTGCCAATTACTACCGGAGGTTTATCCGGGGTTTTGGACAGGTGGCATTTCCCATCACGTCCCTGCTGAAGGGGGGCCCGGTGCGTTTGCAGTGGTCGGCTGAGGCAGACAGGGCGTTTAATAAACTGAAGAACCTGTTCACCTCGGCTCCGGTGCTGGCGCATCCGGACCCCGCTTTAGCGTTCCAAGTGGAGGTGGACGCGTCAGAGGCCGGTATTGGGGCAGTATTGTCTCAACGCTCAGGCACGCCTCCTAAACTCCGGCCCTGCGCTTTTTATTCAAAAAAGCTCAGCCCGGCGGAACGAAATTATGACGTAGGGGACAGGGAGCTGCTAGCCGTAGTTCAGGCCCTAAAGGTGTGGAGGCATTGGCTTGAGGGGGCTCAACACCCTTTTCTCATTCTGACTGACCATCGTAACCTGGAGTACATCCGGGCAGCTAGGAGACTGAACCCTCGTCAGGCTAGGTGGAACATGTTTCTGACCCGGTTTGTCTTTAAGCTTACGTACATCCCAGGGTCCCAGAACGGTAAGGCAGACGCACTGTCCCGGCGGCATGACACAGAGGAGAGGTCCATTGAGCCCACACCCATACTGCCGGAGTCTTGTCTGGTGGCACCGGTGGTGTGGGAGATCGATGCGGAAATCGAGCGGGCGTTACGCACCGACCCTACTCCTCCGGAGTGTCCAGTGGGGCGGACGTACGTGCCGCTCGAGATCCGTGATCGTCTGATATATTGGGCTCACACGTCGCCCTCCTCTGGACATCCAGGTATTGGCCGGACAGTGCACTGCCTTAGTGTAAAGTACTGGTGGCCAACATTGGCTAGGGACGTGAGGGTTTATGTCTCCTCCTGCTCAGTGTGCGCCCAGTGTAAGGCGCCTAGACACCTGCCCAGGGGGAAGTTACAGCCCCTGCCCGTTCCACAACAGCCGTGGTCTCACCTCTCGGTAGACTTTGTCACTGACCTACCTCCCTCCCAGGGGAATACCACCATTCTGGTCATTGTGGATCGGTTCTCTAAGGCCTGTCGTCTCATCCCAATGCCGGGTCTCCCTACTGCCCTACAGACCGCAGAGGCTTTGTTTACCCACGTCTTCCGGCACTACGGGGTTCCCGAGGATATAGTGTCAGATCGAGGTCCCCAATTCACCTCTAGAGTCTGGAGGGCGTTCATGGAACGGTTGGGGGTCTCGGTTAGCCTTACCTCGGGTTTTCACCCTGAGAGTAATGGGCAGGTGGAGAGAGTGAACCAGGATGGGGGCAGGTTTCTGAGATCGTATTGCCAGGACCGGCAGGAGGAGTGGTCGGGTTATATCCCTTGGGCAGAGATTGCCCAGAACTCTCTTCGCCACTCCTCTACTAACCTGACCCCTTTCCAATGTGTGTTAGGGTATCAGCCGGTTCTGGCACCATGGCATCAGAGCCAGATCGAGGCTCCTGCGGTGGATGAGTGGTTTCGGCGCTCGGAGTAGACGTGGAACGCTGCACACGTCCATCTGCAGCGGGCTATCCGTAGACAGAAGGCGAGTGCCAATCTCCACCGCAGTGAGGGTCCAGTGTACGCACCTGGAGATCGAGTCTGGCTCTCGACTCGAAACCTGCCCCTTCGCCTGCCCTGCCGGAAGCTGGGTCGGCGGTTTGTGGGGCCATTTAAAATCCTGAGGAGATTGAACGAGGTATGCTACAAGTTACAACTGCCTAATGATTATCGCATTAACCCCTCGTTCCATGTGTCTCTCCTCAGGCCGGTGGTAGCTGGTCCACTCCAGGACTGTGAGATAAGAGAGACTCCTCCGCCCCCACTGGACATCGAGGGGGCTCCGGCGTACTCAGTCAGGTCCATCGTGGATTCGAGACGTCGGATGGGGGGTCTACAATATCTCGTGGAGTGGGAGGGGTACGGTCCGGAGGAACGGTGCTGGGTGCCTAGGAGGGATATCTTAGATCCCTCCCTCCTGACGGAGTTCCACCGAAACCATCCCACGCGCCCTGCTCCGCGTCCTCCTGGCCGTCCCCGAGGCCGGGGTCGGCGCACGGCTGGAGCCGCGCGTCAACAGGGGGGTACTGTCACGAATACCGCCGAGGCTGCTCCTCCTCCTTGTTCGGGCAGGCTTCGGCGTTCGTCGTCCCCGGAGTACTAGCTGCCACCGTTTGATGTTTTCGATGTTCGTTTGGTCATGTCTAGTTTAGTGCACCTGTTTCGTATTCTGTCCTGATTATGTCACTTATAAGTTTCCCTGTGTTATGTTTTGGAGTTGTGTGTTGTTGTCCGCCTGTCGTTTGTCTGTTGGTTTATGTTGTGCTTTAGTGTTTTACGCGTTGCGCGTAGGTTTTCGCCTCCTGTGTTTTGAGGCCATTTATTTTCTGTATTTGTGTATTCAGTCAAGTAAAGCTGTTTGACTTATCCGCTGTGTCCTGCGCCTGACTTCACCACCACCTCCACAAGTACAACGTGACAGATAATTTCTTTGTCAGTGGGCAAATACAAAATCAGCAGGGGATCAAATACTTTTTTTCCTCACTGTATGTCATGCATTAAAATGCAAATTAATTACTTAAAAATCATACAATGTGATTTTCTGGATTTTTGTTTTAGATTCCGTCTCTGACAGTTGAAGTGTACCTATGATAAAAATGACAGACCTCTACATGCTTTATAAGTAGGAAAACCTGCAAAATCGGCAGTGTATCAAATACTTGTTCTCCCCACTGTATCTGTTGGTCACAGATACCTTAAAAAAAAGGTAGGGGCATGGATCAGAAAACCAGTCAGTTTCTGGTGTGACCACCATTTGGCTCATGCAGCGCAACACATCTCCTTCGCATAGAGTTGATCAGTCTGTTGATTGTGAGCAATCCTCTTCAATGGCTGTGCAAAGTTGCTGGATATTGGCGGGAACTGGAACACGCTGTCATACAACGTCGATCCAGAGCATCCCAAACACGCTCAATCGGTGACATGTCTGGTGAGTATGCAGGCCATGGAAGAACTGGGACATTTTCAGCTTCCAGGAATTGTGTACAGATCCTTGCGACATGGGGCCGTGCATTATTATGATGAAACATGAGGTGATGGCGGCGGATGAATGGCACGACAATGGGCCTCATTTGAAAATTGCCATAGATAAAATGCAATTGTGTTCGTTGTCCGTAGCTTATGCCTGCCCATACCATGACCCCACTGCCACCATAGGGCACTCTGTTCACAATGTTGACATCAGCAAACCGCTCGCCCACACGACGCCATACACGTGGTCTGCGGTTATGAGAACAGTTTAACGTACTGCCGAATTCTCTAAAACGACGTTATGGTAGAGAAATGTACATTACATTCTCTGGGAACAGCTCTGGTGGACATTCCTGCATTCAGCATGCCAATTGCACACTCCCTCAAAACTTGAGACATCTGTGGCAATGTGCTATGTGACAAAACTGCAAATTTTAGAGTGGCCTTTTATTGTCCCCAGCACAAGGTGCACCTATGCAATGCTGTTTAATCAGCTTCTTGATATGCCACACCTGTCAGGTGGATGGATTGTCTTGGCAATGGAGAAATTCTCACTGACAGAGATATAAACCAATTTGTACACAACATTTGAGAGAAATAAGCTTTCTGGGATCTTTTAGTTCAGCTCATGAAACATGGGACCAACACTTGACATGTTGTGTTTCTACTTTTGTTCAGTATACAATTAATAAACCGTGATTGTTTGTCCATAATCGTCCAGTGCCAGCAGTGCCCCTTCCCATAAATGATAAAGTCCTTAATTTACTGTATATCCATGGCCCTTGTCCAGAGGAATGTGTGGACGCTTCCAGACCGATACCCATTGGTTGGTTAATAGAACATATCAGTTCTATGAACTTTGAATAGATTCCTGTTTCCCGTCAACAAGACTATTTGCTGATAAGACTATTTGCTCGATTCTAGGCTGGTTGTCAAGTTCTCTGCTTTCTTGATTTGGAAATAGGTAGAAATTACACCCCCCCGGGGGAGGTCTTTAGAAGAGTATTGAGAAACTTTAACAAACATTGGGAGCAGCCAGCTTTATAAAAGCTAGACGACTGTGGGACAAGCACAAGTCTGTCTGACAGAATGATGGCAAGAATACAGACAACTTTAATTGGCCTCCTTCTCCCCTGTCTCCTTCAGGATTCTTTAAGTAGACATGGTGAGACACATCTGAGTTTGAAAATGTATTGCGTCAGGGTTTTTTCACAGCATAGAGAGATATTGTACTACTGGATAATAGCAATAGAATACAATATATCAATTTCTATGTGTCGTTTAAATGGTTATGGACAGTCATTGAACACTAATGTGTTTTGTTTGTCAGTCCCTCATGAAGGTGGCCATGCTTTGCAACCTCGCACCCAGAGAGACTTAAAGAATGTAGATCCCACTGTGGTCTTACAGGGGCCAGGAAGTCATGTAATAGATGTAGACGCAATCCTCCGGAAGCACAATGTAAGTGTAATCGGTGTGAAATGGCTAGCAAGTTAACGGTGCACACTAGTAATATTTCAATTGGTGATGTCATTCGCACTGAGACCTTGATTTTTGTTAGTTTTTTTGGAGCGATAGGTAACGATACCACATGAGAAGGCAGTTGTTAATGTTTTCAGGAGGTCCCTGGTTCAAGCCCAGGTTGGGGCGAGGAGAGGGAAGGAAGCAACACTGTTACATAAGAGCCTTATGCATTCTGCCTCCAAAATACACAAATCTTTTTTAACCATGCTTGGTCCCTCTCTTGTAGCATATGACAGTTGTTTGTCCATACAGTTTTGTCTGGTTTCCACTTGGTGGATAATACTGTTCAAATGTGATTAGTTTAGAATTTGGGTGTTAGAATAATGTTCTGTTTTTCCTCTTATTTTTCATACCTTCAGATCACTCTACCAAATGGCTCCCTTGGTCAGGTAAGAACTTGTACGAACTTTGCCTTTGCAACACAAATAACTAAGTTGATTACACAACGAGTTTTACTTAAAATACTGTGTTGGCTTAAAATACATGTCTTCGGCAAGTTGTATTTTACTTTATTTTCTTCAATTTACTTGTCAGGGAGCAGTTTATAATCTGATGCATTACAACAGATATAGCAAAAAAGGAAGTGGATTTGTTCTCCCCATTAGTGAGATTGTTGTACCTGTTTATATGGTCTGTGGTTAGTCAAGGACGTATATTTAAAAGAACCTGTCTGGTTCATTAATTGGATCATGAATGAAACTAGAAAGGAGTCAAACATTCATATACTCAAACAAAAGAACAACTTTACAACATTCATGTCAATATCAAAATAATTTACATAGTTGAGCAAAAGTTGATATTATAGTTCATCCAACTTAAAATGTATAGTTCAGCTGATGATACATTTTCATATTTAAGTTAAACAACACATTTAAACAACACATTTTCCTAACTCAGGAATGTACCGGTAACCATAGCCGCAGGAAGTAGGGGTGCTGAGGGTGCTGCAGCACCCCCTGAAAAATCAGAATAAAAACAAAAGATTAATAAAAACAATATGTATTTTTGAAACAATTTTTTTCCCACTAAAGTAGTGCACTGGGCCTTTACCAGTCCTGTATTTAGCGGACTGATATAGTCGTCTGCAGTGCGGGCAAAATTATTTTTTCACAAAAGTAATGCACTGGGCCTTTACTAGTCCTGTATTAGCAGACCGATATAGCCTTCTGTAGCGCAATAAAAAATTCAGCCCCCCCTGCTGGGCAGGCGATTATTTTGGCTTCCATGGCAATGCCCCCATAGGATGACAATGCCCCCATCCACAGGGAATGAGTGGTCACTGAATGGTTTGATGAACATGAAAACAATGTAAACCATATGCCATGGCCATCTTAGTCACCAGAGCTCAATCCAACTGAACACTTATGGGAGATTCTGGAGCGGCGCCTGAGACAGCATTTTCCACCACCGTCAACAAAACACAAAATTATGGAAGCTGCTCTGGCTCGTGGTGGCCCAACGCCCTATTAAGACACTTTATGTTGGTGTTTCCTTTATTTTGGCAGTTACCTGTATGTTAGTAAAACATTCCTGCCCCAAAGTTGAGCAAACTAGAAATGGTGTGGCAGCTGGTTGCCTTAATTTTTTTAAAATGTTGAGTCAACTTACATTTTTCTTTACAGTGCACTGTTGTGAACAGCTGTGAGGGTGAGTACCTTGCTTTTGCAAACACTTCTTCATGTAAAATCTATTTTTATACTTGTATCATAAGATGCTGTGATGTGACAAATGATTATATTGAACCTATGTTATTTTAACACAACTGTGTTCTCAGGTCTGAAAGAGCAACTGGAGCACACAGACAGACAATTGCAGGAGAAAACCAGCCACACCATTCAACTGGGTGAGCTGTTGTATTGCTGCTGGTCATACATGTCGCTGACAGCGCGGTCACCCTTTTTCTAGCTCCTAGCCAACTTTGCAGTATTTTGTATTTTTTTGTATTATTACTTACATTATTTGCTCAGAACGTTTCTAGTATTATTATTTCGGACTCTGACATTGCTCGTTCTAATATGTCTTAGTTGTGTATTGTTATTGTATTGCTTGATATTGCTGCATTGTTGGAGCTAGAAACTTAAGCATTTCGCTGAGGCATAAGCGACATAAGCGACCCCAAAAAACATTTATTAAAAAATGTTTAGCAACTAGTCAGGGTCTCAATTTACTTGTAATGTCAATCACTGACAGTCACTCAATTACCCATGTCAGCTAACAATTTTTAGATTTATAAGTTAGTCTAGCCAGCTATCTAAACTTGTAGTGATCATGGCCGAATACCGACCGGGCATGCTGGGCACGTGCCCAGAGGTCCTGACCTTCAGAGGGCCCCCATTGATTTTTTTTGTCACTCTCACTCAGATATCATTAACATGGCATAAAGATGTCATGGCAAAATGTGTAGAATTGCAGGTAATTAACTTTAAAACGCAAATATGTTTTATCTCTGCCGTCAAGGGGGGTCCACTTAGGGCCCCCAAAAGGCTAGAGCCAGCCATGATTTCGCTGCATCTGCGATAATATCTGCAAAACTGTGTATGCGACCAATAGTCTTTAATTTAACTCAGCATCTAAGACCAAATATTCAATGTCCAGTGTGGCGACCAATTAAATGTCTCTAAAACTCTTTATTATTCCTTTTAGAACAGGAAGTGTTTAGACTGAAGTTCACAGTGAGACAGTTGAGACTGAAGTCGACATCCTGCGGTCTGGAAACATCAAATCAAATTGCCAGTAAGTATTACCTCACCACTACAACTCTTATATTTTAATCATAAGGGGGGATATGTCAAACAACTTCTTATAGAACAACTGTACTATGGTAAAATACGGGTAATGCTTGAAACAATATAATATATCTAACAGAACTGCAAGCTCAGTTGGAGGATAAGATGAGTCTACTGGAACAGATGTCGAATGACAATGGAAACCTGGGTGAGTGGAGCTGACTTGATTGGTATTGCCATAAATGATAGATTACAGGTAGAAACCCTGTCACTCATATTTATTTAATTTTCTTATTTTTCTCATTACAGTTCTGAGGATCACAGCTCTTACCTATGAAGTGAACGAACTACAGAAGAAGGACACAAACACCTCAACTTCCACCAAGATCACTGGTAAGAATGTTGTTTATTATACCTTCTCTCCATGACCATAACCATGTTTCCAAAAATTACATAGACACTCTTCAACTCCACTCTGTTCAACATTTGTTACAATGTATAATTTGCTGCAGTGAGTTATCCCCACATAATCTAAAGTGCTATGAAACCTAGTGAAAAAAAAGCCAATTTCAATGTGGTCTATCAAATCAAGGTAATGATTTTTGTACTGTTCTAAACTGTGTTAAAATAACAATGTTAACAACTACCTTACTGGTTCTTTATGAAGGATGTTTATTTGTCTTTTAGACCTACTGAGCCAGCTGGAGGAAAAGAACAAACAATTGCAGTTTAAAACAGAACAACTTGAAAAGAACAGTCGCAGCGCTCAACGTAGTAAGAGAAGAAACCTGTTATTTCAGTGTTCATGTTACTGTTCAGTAGTGGTGAATGGTTCAGAATCATGGAATCATTTTCAGTCCAGTTTCTCACAAAAAATGCAGGATAGCAAAATGCAGTTATCTTCAGTTTTGTACTTTTTAAGCATGCATGTGTAATTTCACGTGACAATGATGTTTGTTGTTTTTTAGTTCTTGAGATCATTGAACTGCAGACCCAGATCTGGGAGGTAGAGAAAACAAAACACAGTCAGGAGACTTTAACCCAAATCACTGGTACAGTATAATCTAAACTACTCAAGATTTATAAATGTTATAAATGTTCAGTTTTGTATTTTTCCAATACACTGCATCCCTTTACCATAGAATACTTTCCTTCTTCCTTTTCCAAAAGCCTGGTGCCTGCAAATGTTGTATTTATCAATAATTGTACTATTGTTGTGTCCAGTTCTACAGAGACAACTGGAGGCCAAAATCAATGAACTAGAGGGCAACTCCAAAGGGAGTGATGACTCCAAAATAGGTCAGTTTGTTTGGGTTGGATTACTGAAACTGATTCACCTGAAAATAAACATTTGCACGGCAAACAGACACCTACTCACACAAGATAGCACACATACTGAGAATATCATTGGAGAATGTCTTCCAGAATACATAGCCAAGTTGTCTCTCTTGGCTTTTCAGTGGTGATGATGATCACATTGGAGAGTGAGGTTACAGAGCTACAGAGAAGGATCTCAGAGCTCACAGAGGAATCCAAAACTAAAATGACAGGTGACTAAATAGTTATTTTATAGACAGAATTACCCCCCCCCCCCCCCGAACAAGCTAAATTGCTTTTATAAATTAGATCTACAGAGGCAACTGAAGGAGATGAACCAGCAACTTATAAACAAGATATTACAACTGCCTGACAACAACACTAACACTGAACTAAGTAAGTGGACAAGTCTCTCTACACAATGAGATATGCTGCAGTACGATCTAGTGTCTCTGCATGTCCTACAAACTGCTCTGTTATTGATTATTTCAGCTGAGGAGATTCTGGCGTTGCAGAATGCAATAAATAACCTATACATACAAATATCAAACCTACAAAAGAAGACCGATGCCCAACATGCAGGTACATGCCAATCTTACTTGTAATTGTTCATGGTTTCACCACTGACTGTGAACTCTTTTGCACTAAATGTTGCATGATTGGAAGAATGTCAAAAGCATTGTGTGTTTTTTTTTTTAGAGCTGCAGAAGAATTTGAACAACAAGGAAAAACAACAAGAAGCCTGGAAGGAACAACTGAAGGGGGAGGATGAGGCTAGCATGCAGCTGAGTGAGTGAAGCATCAAAATGTGATATTTGTGATCATATCAAACTATCCAGATAATACAATAGTTATTTAGAACAATTTATGAAATTTGATTTGAAGAAGGGATACAGACTAAAATAATCCCAGCCTGTTACTTTTCTCATTTTCTTTCTCTCTGTCCAGTTATGAAGATAATTTCTATAATGAGGGAGCAGAGAGACTTACAGATACAAACCACACAGGAGATGCAGACAACATCCTCCCAGATCACTGGTGAGATCTTTATTGTCATTATCTCCAATGTTCCTGTGAATGCACCCTCCTGTGAATGAAAAATGTATGCACTCACTAACTGTAAGTCGCTCTGGATAGGAGCGTCTGCTAAATTATTAAAATGTAAAATGTAAAATGTAATGCACCCTCCTGTGAATGCAACCTCATTGGTTTGTGTGTAGTATGATGCTCTAATATGTATCAAAATGAACTGTTTGAACTCTAGCACTTCTGCAACAAGTTCAGGACAAAGAGGATGAGATTACCAGAGTTCAGGCTGAAAACAAAGGTAAAGACCACATCCTCTGTTCCTGTCTTGTTTACCACCAGCCATGTTTAATGACAGGCCTAGAACGCTAGGCTGCTCTAATCGTTACTTTACATGTAAAACCCACAGTTCTACATTTCATATTTTATTTGATTGTTGTGTTCATTTGACAAGAATGTCTGAAAGATTACGCTCCTTCCTTTTAAAACAGACCTGCAGAAACAGCTGAAGGAGAATAATGCAACGTGTTTCAGTCTCGAGAACAAATATGACCGTGAGACTATGTCTTCTTCCTATCACTAAAGCCATAACATTCTACCTGGAAATATGTTTCATTTACCATGTCCTCAACATTTAACATTTAAAATAAACTAGTTCTCATACATTGTGATGACATTCTGAGATGTTGAAACTCCCTTTATGATCCTTTGCCTGTTTTGTGTGTGCCTCTCACAGGGGTGAAGGGTGAATTAGAGGACAAGATAAACTTACTTAACAGTCAAAATTCAGGCAACTCCAAACTGGGTGAGTGAGGCCAGTTGGACAGTTTCTTCTAATATACAATATGTACAATGTGTTTTCTACATAGAGAACAGTTGACAGTAGCTTACTGTACAGTAATAGTATATCCTTTTGGTTCTAACAGTTCTAAGTATCGTGGCTCTGAATGATGAAGTGAAGTGGCTGAGGACTCAAATCATGTCTCCAGAGGCAGCTGGCAAGATCGATGGTGAGTGTCACTGCCAGTGCTTTCCCCTCATTATTCCATGCTCTGCAGAAGGGTTGTTCTGTAAAGAAAAACTGACATGGTTTAATTTGTTATATTTTAACTGTGTCTGTCTCTCAGAGCTGCAGAAGCAACTGGAGCAGAAGAACCGAGAATTAAAAACGAAGAGCAACGAACTGCAGGAAAAAAGTTCCAACGGACAAAGGAGTGAGTTTTCCACTGATTTAACCCATCCTGAGAGATCACATGTAATGCAATGCAATTATAATAAAGAATACACTGTTGAATTACAAATGAGACAAATTCGACATTTTAGGTTAATTCGATCGAGTCAGGTTGTTTAAAATGTTGTTGTCCTTTTTCAGTTCTGAGAATAATTGAGGTGCAGAATCTGATATGGGAGTTCCAGAAAGGAGTGGCTACTCAGAGCAACATTGACCAGATTGCAGGTGAGTGAAAGAAGCATTTCATTGATTACAAGGTCATTTTAGAGAAATACTTTGATTATTTGAGTGTAAAACTACCTATGAGACATACATTATTCAACTACATCTGTAACTCTGTTGTGCATCTTTTGCACAGTGCTACAGAAAGAGCTGAATGACCTGACTGCTGAAATGGAGGACAAGGCCGATGACGGCTCAAAACTGGGTGAGTTTATGACAATAGGATGGACAGGAAAGCTGAATATCCCACTGGGCACAAACTGATTAATTCAACGTTGTTTCAATGTCATTTGTTAATTTATTGTGACCTGGAATCATAGCCGCAGGAAGTAGGGGTGCTGAGGGTGCTACAGCACCCCCTGAAAATTAATAATGATACAAATATATATATACAGTATATACCAGTCAAAAGTTTTGACACACCTACTCATTCAAGGGTTTTTCTTTATTTTTTAAATAATTTTTAACATTGTAGAATAATAGTGAAGACATGAAAACTATAAAATAACACATATGGAATCATGTAGTAACCAAAAAAGTGTTAAACAAATCAAAATATATTTTATATTTGAGATTCTTCAAACATCCACCCTTTGCCTTGATGACAGCTTTGCACACTCTTGGCATTCTCTCAACCAGCTTCATGAGGTAGTCACCTGGAATGCATTTCAATTAACAGTTGTGCCTTCTTAAAAGTTAATTTGTGGAATTTCTTTCCTTCTTAATGCATTTGAGGCAATCAGTTTTGTTGTGACAAGGTAGCCCTATTTGGTAAAAGACCAAGTCCATATTATGCCAAGAACAGCTCAAATAAGCAAAGACAAATAACAGTCCATCATTACTTTAAGACATGAAGGTCAGTCAATACCGAACATTTCAAGAACTTTGAAAATGTCTTTAAGTGCAGTCGCAAATGCCATCAAGCGCTATGATGAAACTGGCTCTCATGAGGACCGCCACAGGAAAGGAAGACCCAGAGTTACCTCTGCTGCAGAGGATAAGTTCATTAGAGTTACCAGCCTCAGAAATTGCAGCCCAAATAAATGCTTCACAGAGTTCAAGTCACAGACACAGCTCAACATCAACTGTTCAGAGGGGACTGTGTGAATTAGGCCTTCATGGTTGAATTGCTGCAAAGAAACCACTACTAAAGGACACCAATAAGAAGAAGAGACCTGCTTGGGCCAAGAAACACGAGCAATGGACATTAGAACGGTGGAAATTTGTCCTTTGGTCTGGAGTCCAAATTTGACATTTTTGGTTCCAACCGCCGTGTCTTTTTGATACGTGGTGTTGGTGAACGGATGATCTCCGCATGTATAATTCCCACCGTAAAGCATGGAGGAGGAGGTGTTATGGTGTGGGGGTGCTTTGCTGGTAACACTGCCTTTGATTTATTTAGAATTCAATTTAACACTTAACCAGCATGGCTACCACAGAATTCTGCAGCGATACGCCATCCCATCTGGTTTGGGCTTAGTGGGACTATAATTTGTTTCTCAACAGGACAATGACCCAACACACCTCCAGCCTGTGTAAGGGCTATTTTACCAAGAAGGAGAGTGATGGAGTGCTGCATCAGATGACCTGGCCTTCACAATCCCCCGACCTCAACCCAGTTGGGATGGTTTGGGATGAGTCGGACAGCAGAGTGAAGGAGTTCCAACAAGTGCTCAGCATATGTGGGAACTCCTTCAAGATTGGACTGGATTTGGAGTCACCCTCAAAATTAAAGTGGAAAACCACACTACAGGCTGATCCAACTTTGATGTAATGTCCTTAAAACAAGTCAAAATGAGGCTCAGTAGTGTGTGTGGCCTCCATGTGCCTGTATGACCTCCCTACAACGCCTGGGCATGCTCCTGATGAGGTGGCGGATGGTCTCCTGAGGGATCTCCTCCCAGACCTGGACTAAAGCATCCGCCAACTCCTGGACAGTTTGTGGTGCAACGTGGCATTGGTGGATGGAGCGAGACATGATGTCCCAGATGTGCTCAATTGGATTCAGGTCTGGGGAACGGGCGGGCCAGTCCATAGCATCAATGCCTTTCTCTTGCAGGAACTGCTGACACACTCCAGCCACATGAGGTCTAGCATTGTCTTGCATTAGGAGGAACCCAGGGCCAACCGCACCATCATATGGTCTCACAAGGGGTCTGAGGATCTCATCTCAGTACCTAATGGCAGTCAGGCTACCTCTGGCGAGCACATGGAGGGCTGTGCGGCCCCCCAAAGAAATGCCACCCCACACCATGACTGACCCACCGCCAAACCGGTCATGCTGGAGGATGTTGCAGGCAGCAGAACGTTCTCCACGGCGTCTCCAGACTCTGTCACGTCTGTCACGTGCTCAGTGTGAACCTGCTTTCATCTGTGAAGAGCACAGGGCGCCAGTGGCGAATTTGCCAATCTTGGTGTTCTCTGGCAAATGCCAAACGTCCTGCACGGTGTTGGGCTGTAAAACTACCCCCACCTGTGGACGTCGGGCCCTCATACCACCCTCATGTAGTCTGTTTCTGACCGTTTGAGCAGACACATGCACATTTGTGGCCTGCTGGAGGTCATTTTGCAGGGCTCTGGCAGTGCTCCTCCTGCTCCTCCTTGCACAAAGGCGGAGGTAGCAGTCCTGCTGCTGGGTTGTTGCCCTCCTACGGCCTCCTCCACGTCTCCTTATGTACTGGCCTGTCCCCTGGTAGCGCCTCCATGCTCTGGACACTACGCTGACAGACACAGCAAACCTTCTTGCCACAGCTCGCATTGATGTGCCATCCTGGATGAGCTGCACTACCTGAGCCACTTGTGTTGGTTGTAGACTCCGTCTCATGCTACCACTAGAGTGAAAGCACCACCAGCATTCAAAAGTGACCAAAACATCAGCCAGGAAGCATAGGAACTGAGATGTGGTCTGTGGTCACCACCTGCAAAACCAGTCCTTTATTGGGAGTGTCTTGCTAATTGCTTATAATTTCCACCTGTTGTCTATTCCATTTGCACAACAGCATGTGACATTTATTGTCAATCAGTGTTGCTTCCTAAGTGGACAGTTTGATTTCACAGAAGTGTGATTGACTTGGAGTTACATTGTGTTGTTTAAGTGTTACCTATATTTTTTTGAGCAGTGTACAGTTGGGAAAAAAAGTATTTAGTCAGCCACCAATTGTGCAAGTTCTCCCACTTAAAAAGATGAGAGAGGCCTGTAATTTTCATCATAGGTACACGTCAACTATGACAGACAAATTCATGAAAAAAAATCCAGAAAATCACATTGTAGGATTTTGAATGAATTTATTTGCAAATTATGGTGGAAAATAAGTATTTGGTCACCTACAAACAAGCAAGATTTCTGGCTCTCACAGACCTGTAACTTCTTCTTTAAGAGGCTCCTCTGTCCTCCACTCGTTACCTGTATTAATGGCACCTGTTTGAACTTGTTATCAGTATAAAAGACACCTGTCCACAACCTCAAACAGTCACACTCCAAACTCCACTATGGCCAAGACCAAAGAGCTGTCAAAGGACGCCAGAAACAAAATTGTAGACCTGCACCAGGCTGGGAAGACTGAATCTGCAATAGGTAAGCAGCTTGGTTTGAAGAAATCAGCTGTGGGAGCAAGTATTAGGAAATGGAAGACATACAAGACCACTGATAATCTCCCTAGATCTGGGGCTCCACGCAAGATCTCACCCCGTGGGGTCAAAATGATCACAAGAACGGTGAGCAAAAATCTCAGAACCACACGGGGGGACCTAGTGAATGACCTGCAGAGAGCTGGGACCAAAGTAACAAAGCCTACCATCAGTAACACACTACGCCGCCAGGGACTCAAATCCTGCAGTGCCAGACGTGTCCCCCTGCTTAAGCCAGTACATGTCCAGGCCCGTCTGAAGTTTGCTAGAGTGCATTTGGAGGATCCAGAAGAGGATTGGGAGAATGTCATATGGTCATATGAAACCAAAATATAACTTTTTGGTAAAAACTCAACTCGTCGTGTTTGGAGGACAAAGAATGCTGAGTTGCATCCAAAGAACACCATACCTACTGTGAAGCATGGGGGTGGAAACATCATGCTTTGGGGCTGTTTTTTCTGCAAAGGGACCAGGACAACTGATCCGTGTAAAGGAAAGAATGAATGGGGCCATGTATCGTGAGATTTTGAGTGAAAACCTCCTTCCATCAGCAAGGGCATTGAAGATGAAACGTGGCTGGGTCTTTCAGCATGACAATGATCCCAAACACACCGCCCGGGCAACTAAGGAGTGGCTTCGTAAGAAGCATTTCAAGGTCCTGGAGTGGCCTAGCCAGTCTCCAGATCTCAACCCCATAGAAAATCTTTGGAGGGAGTTGAAAGTCTGTGTTGCCCAGCGACAGCCCCAAAACATCACTGCTCTAGAGGAGATCTGCATGGAGGAATGGGCCAAAATACCAGCAACAGTGTGTGAAAACCTTGTGAAGACTTACAGAAAACGTTTGACCTGTGTCATTGCCAACAAAGGGTATATAACAAATTATTGAGAAACTTTTGTTATTGACCAAATACTTATTTTCCACCATAATTTGCAAATAAATTCATTACAAATCCTACAATGTGATTTTCTGGAAAAAATATTCTCATTTTGTCTGTCATAGTTGACGTGTACCTATGATGAAAATGACAGGCCTCTCTCATCTTTTTAAGTGGGAGAACTTGCACAATTGGTGGCTGACTAAATACTTTTTTCCCCCACTGTATATACAGTTGAAGTTGGAAGTTTACATACACTTAGGTTGGAGTCATTAAAACTCGTTTTTCTACCACTCCACAAATTTCTTGTTAACAAACTATAATTTTGGCAAGTCGGTTAGGATATCACAAGTATTTTTCCAAAAATAGTTTACAGACAGATTATTTCACTTATAATTCACTGTATCACAATTCCAGTGGGTCAGAAGTTTACATACACTAAGTTGACTGTGCCTTTAAACAGCTTGGAAAATTCCAGAAAATGATGTCATGGCTTTAGAAGCTTCTGATAGGCTAATTGACATCATTTGAGTCAATTGTAGGTGTACCTGTAGATGTATTTCAAGGCCTACTTTCAAACTCAGTGCCTCTTTGCTTGACATCATGGGAAAATCAAAAGAAATCAGCCAAGACATCAGAAGAAGAATAATTGTAGACCTCCACAAGTCTGGTTCATCCTTGGGAGCAATTTCCAAACGCCTGAAGGTACCACGTTCATCTGTACAAACAATAGTACGCAAGTATAAACACCATGGGACCACGCAGCCGTCATACCGCTCAGGAAGGAGACGCGATCTGTCTCCTAGAGATTAACGTACTTTGGTGCGAAAAGTGCAAATAAATCCCAGAACAACAGCAAAGGACCTTGTGAAGATGCTGGAGGAAATCCATCCACAGTAAAATGAGTCCTGTATCGACATAACCTGAAAGGCCGCTCAGCAAGGAAGAAACCACTGCTCCAAAACAGCCATAAAAAAGCCAGACTACAGTTTGCAACTGCACATGGGGACAAAGATCGTACTTTGTGGAGAAATGTCCTCTGGTCTGATGAAACAAAAATAGAACTGTTTGGCCAAAATGACCGTCGTTATGTTTGGAGGAAAAAGGGGGTTGCTTGCAAGCCGAAGAACACCATCCCAACCGTGAAGCACGGGGGTGGCAGCATCATGCTTTGGGGGCGCTTTGCTGCAGGAGGGACTGGTGCACTTCACAAAATAGATGACGCCATGAGGAAGGAAAATGATGTGGATATATTGAAGCAACATGTCAAGACATCAGCAAGGAAGTTAAAGCTTGGTCGCAAATGGGTCTTTCAAATGGACAATGACCCCAAGCATATTTCCAAAGTTGTGGCAAAATGGCTTAAGGACAACAAAGTCAAGGTATTGGAGTGGCCATCACAAAGCCCTGACCTCAATCCTATACAAAATTTGTGGGCAGAACTGAAAAAGCGTGTGCGAGCAAAGAGGCCTACAAACCTGACTCAGTTACACCAGCTCTGTCAGGAGGAATGTGCCAAAATTCACCCAACTTATTGTGGGAAGCTTGTGGAAGGCTACCCGAAACGTTTGACCCAAGTTAAACAATTTAAAGGCAATGCTACCAAATACTAATTGAGTGTATGTAATCTTCTGACCCACTGGGAATGTGATGAAAGAAATAAAAGCTTAAATAAATTGTCACGCCCTGGCTCTAGGGACTCTTTTATGTTGAGCCAGGGTGTGTAGAGTCTATGTTTTGTGTTCATTGTTTCAGTTTCTAGTTCATGTGTTTCTATGTTGGCCGGGGTGGTCCTCAATCAGAGGCAACGTGAATCAGCTGTTGCTTGTTGTCTCTGATTGGGAACCATACTTAGGCAGCCGTTTGGCACTTGTGTTTTGTGGGATCTTGTTCCGTGTTGGTTTGTGTATGTACCCAAGGACTTCACGTATCGTTTTGTTGTTTTTGTTCGTGTGGTGAATATAATAATAAAGTATGTTCGCATTCCACGCTGCGCATTGGTCCAATCCTTTCGACGATCGTGACATAAATAATTCTCTCTACTATTATTCTGACATTTCACATTCTTAAAATAAAGTGGTGATCCTAACTGACCTAAGACAGGGAATCTTTACTTGGATTAAATGTCAGGAATTGTGAAAAAACTGAGTTTAAATGTATTTGGCTAAGGTGTATGTAAACCTCTGACTTCAACTGTATATAAAAAAAAATTCTTTACAAACGTAGTGCACTGGGCCTTTACTGGGATTAGCGGACCAATGTAGATGTCTGTAGTGACGGCAAACTTTTTTTTTCAGCATCTCCACTTTGGCAAAAAACGTAGTTGTATAATTAAGAACAGTATCTTGCAGGATTCAATAGTTGGAATTGTAAGAGTTGTTGCCCTGTCCCTTTCTCTGTGATTGTCATTCTAATGGAATCCAGAAAGAAGAAAAAAACTGTCCTCAAACATTTACATCAAAAGGTGCAAAGTTATGAGCAAAAACACAAGACATCCTCATCCCATTAAATATTGTTCTTGATCAAATAACATGGAAAACAACCACAGTATTCATTTACCATCCTACAAACCACCTAATGTAAATGTACATTACTGTTTTGTACTTTCAATCACCATGAAGATAAACAATGCACAATACAGTAATTGAGTACATTGAGGAATCAAGTGGTTTGTGATGATGTGATGATGTAGCTCAGTTGGTAGAGCATGGCACTTGCAATGCGAGGGTTATGCGTTTGATTCCCACGGGGGACTAGTATGAAAATGTATGTACTCACTACTGTAAGTTTCTCTGGGGGCCTCCCGAGTGGTGCAGTGGTCTAAGGCACTACAGACCCAGGTTCGATCCCAGGCTGTTTCGTGACCGGGAGACCCATGAGGCAGTGCACAGTTGCTTGGTTGAAATTGAGACATGAATCCAACATATCAATTATTATTTTGTAAACAAACTGGAATTAAAGCCAGACTCAGTGGCACAGATGGAGCTATCCAAGCAGCAGAAACGTCTCCTTCAAATGTTGATATTTGGTTGCGTTGACAAACAAACACAATTCAATATCACTTTTGCAATATGGTAAATAGCCTATTAACTTGTCAACAAGTTAACAAATGATATGTTGAATTCACATCTCCATCTCAACCAAAAATACAAGTTAAAGAAATAAAATAATAGGATTAAGCCAGGGGCTCAGATCTAACTATCCAAGCAGTAGATACATATTTTTTTAATGTTGATATTTGGTTGCGTTGTCAACTAAACACAATTCAATATTACTTTTGTAAGACAGTAAATACCCTAAAACTGATGTACTGTATGTAGCAGTATTTATTCAACTTTAAAATGAGTAAGACATCCATGGCCACATTTTGAGGTTACTGTAACAATACATGTATTCTTATGTAATCATAAAATGAGTGCATGTTTAGGGTCACAGGTCTGTGGAAATCTTCACATTTGCTATAATAATCTGTACAGAATCTGAAACGGCATTGATCATTTGCAACATGTACATTAATGTAATATTAACTGCTAAACAGGTCATTTGGTTGTGCTACTAGATTAACAACAGTGATAACACATTAAGTTGTTATAAACAAAATATCTGACATTGTATTGCCATTTGAACTTTTTTGTGCTTTTAAATGGTTGAAAGAGCAGTGATAACACATTCAGGTGACATCTAAACCAAAAATCCAACATTGACTTTCCATTGGAATTTGGTTGTGCTTTTAGATGGTTGAAAGCATAGTGATAACACATTGGTAATTCAATAAACTTTTGGCAGTCTTTTTTGAGTGGGTGAAATAGGTTGGAATCTCATTGATCAACGTATCTACAAAATATTACCCAATTCTCCATGTTGAAATGAAATGGTGTGCCCAGTGGGTGTGATGGTAGCGCTTGTCATGTTTACTCCAGGCAAGATGAAATTATGGGAGCTCAACACCTTTATTGATTGTCTGTCTTTCATCTCCTTCTCCATCTACGTTTTAGTTCTAACGATAACCACATTAAAGAGTGAGGTGGTCAACCTACAGAGAATGCTGTCAGCCCTCAGTCAGTCTACCGCAGCACAGATCATTCGTAAGTGACATCTCTATTCACAATTTTTATGTGATTCAAGTTACTTCTCTTTTACGTAAAAGTATTCGTTTATCAGGTGGTCCTTTTCCTTTTCATATCTCTGGTAGGGCTCGAGAAGCAGTTGGAGGAAAAGAAGAAGCAGTTGGCCAAGCTGATTGAGCAGAGTGGAAAGGGTGATGAACAGACTAAGTGGATCCGTCCCCCTGACACAGTTTCCTTCAGGAGACAAACATTTTTTATTTGTAATGTCTGACAGTTACCCAGAATTAATTTATATCTCATTTTTCATTTCAGGTCCAAAAATGTCAAACCTTGAGAATCAAATAAGTGAAATAGAAAAGAGAATAGCAGAGCTAAAAGAATCAAATCCTGAAGCCAAGATCACTGGTAATATCATTAAAACTGTGTCATACAGTGAGGGAAAAAAGTATTTGATCCCCTGCTGATTTTGTATGTTTGCCCACTGACAAAGACATGATCAGTCTATAATTTTAATGGTAGGTTTATTTGAACAGTGAGAGACAGAATAACAACCAAAAAACCCAGAAAAACGCATGTCAAAAATGTTATTAATTGATTTGCATTTTAATGTAGGAAATAAGTATTTGACCCCTCTGCAAAACATGACTTAGTACTTGGTGGCAAAACCCTTGTTGGCAATCACAGAGGTCAGACGTTTCTTGTAGTTGGCCACCAGGTTTGCACACATCTCAGGATGGATTTTGTCCCACTCCTCTTTGCAGATCTTCTCCAAGTCATTAAGGTTTCGAGCCTGACGTTTGGCAACTCGAACCTTCAGCTCCCTCCACAGATTTTCTATGGGATTAAGGTCTGGAGACTGGCTAGGCCACTCCAGGACCTTAATGTGCTTCTTCTTGAGCCACTCCTTTGTTGCCTTGGCCGTGTGTTTTGGGTCATTGTCATGCTGGAATACCCATCCACGACCCATTTTCAATGCCCTGGCTGAGGGAAGGAGGTTCTCACCCAAGATTTGACGGTACATGGCCCTGTCCATCGTCCCTTTGATGCGGTGAAGTTGTCCTGTCCCCTTAGCAGAAACCCCCCCCAAGCCTAACGTTTCCACCTCCATGTTTGACGGTGGGGATGGTGTTCTTGGGACCACAACACTTTCACCCAGTTCTCCTCTGAATCATTCAGATGTTCATTGGCAAACCTCAGACGGGCCTGTATATGTGCTTTCTTGAGCAGGGGGACCTTGCAGGCGCTGCAGGATTTCAGTCCTTCACGGCGTAGTGTGTTACCAATTGTTTTCTTGGTGACTATGGTCCCAGCTGCCTTGAGATCATTGACATGATCCTCCCGTGTAGTTCTGGGCTGATTCCTCACCGTTCTCATGATCTTTGTAACTCCACAAGGTGAGATCTAGCATGGAGCCCCAGGCCAAGGGAGATTGACAGTTATTTTGTGTTTCTTCCATTTGCAAATAATCGCACCAACTGTTGTCACCTTCTCACCAAGCTGCTTGGCGATGGTCTTGTAGCCCATTCCAGCCTTGTGTAGGTCTACAATCTTGTCCCTGACATCCTTGGAGAGCTCTTTGGTCTTGGCCATGGTGGAGAGTTTGGAATCTGATTGATTGCTTCTGTGGACAGGTGTTTTTATACAGGTAACAAACTGAGATTAGGAGCACTCCCTTTAAGAGTGTGCTCCTAATCTCAGCTCGTTACCTGTATAAAAGACACCTGGGAGCCAGAAATCTGTGTTTTTCTGTCTCTCACTGTTCAAATAAACCTACCATTAAAATTATAGACTGATAATTTCTTTGTCAGTGGGCAAACATACAAAATCAGCAGGGGATCAAATACTTTTTTCCCTCACTGTATATATAAATAAAGGGCTCTATTCAATCCGTATTGTGAAAATTCAGCGTTACAGCTTGATTGAAATTTAAAAGCAATGTTCCGCGTTAGCATTCATGGTAAATGCTGCATCTGTCGGCTCAACCAGAAATTACCTTTAGATTTCTAGCGCGCAATCTGTATTGATTTAGCGATACAGATTGAAAAGAGCCCAAAGTGTAATTAATTATGATGAAGTCAGATTTCTCAGGTTGTGATATGACCTTTTAAATTCCATCTCTCAGAGCTGACAACACAGCTCAAGGAAAGGGAGAGGCAGCTTGAGGAGAATATAAAAAGACTGAAGAAGAAAGACAGCAACGATTCTGACCTGAGTGAGTACACTATAATAACCTGAAATAGCCAACAACTGTTTTAATATAGTGGACATGCTGCTTAAATTATTTTTTTACCTGGTTCTCAACAGAACAAAGACTTATCTAAAAGTTCCATGATACAGTTTATTTATTTAGTGCCACTTTAAAATACTGTAACTCACAACTCTTTCCTTTTTTTGTACTCGTAGTTATGCAAATTCTTCATCTACAATGGAAACTCAGAGACATACAAAATGCTGCATCTCAGCAATTCAATGAAACTGCTGCTGATGTTAATGGTGTGTTTGGACTTTATCAAGCATAATAGATATATCACAATTTTGTTGATTATTTAAGATATCATGAACCTATTGAAATATGTCTCATACACTCTTTGAATATGTACCTAATATATGTAACAATATGTTAACATTAGTGCTTGAATTACAGCGCTTCAGGAACAACTAGAGGCCAGAGAGGAAGAGAGCGCCAGATGTCAGGCCCAGAACAAAGGTAAGCCAAGATCAGGTTCTTCTGATATTAGTCTGGCTCACCAGTTTGTGTAACTAGACGCTTGGTGAGCATAGCTGCTTGAATCACAACTACAGGTAAAGAAACAGAAGCACACATCTCATCAGTCTAATATTTTTTTCTCAAACCAGACCTGGAGAAGAGGCTGGGCGATAAGGATGCACAGTGCTCTGGACTCCAGGACAGATATGACAGTGAGCTTCACCCCTCTCTACCTTTTGCTGATGACACTGAGTGATCGACATAATAGAACCCTATTCAATAGAACCTAGTTAAAAGCTGATTTGTATTGGTCTCTCACAGGTCTGCAAGATAAGCTTGGTGCTGCAATGAATAAACTGGACAATGTAACTGGATACAACGACAAACTCGGTGAGTGGATAAATGTACATCAGTGCTCACAGATGAATGAGTCGAGTAGTCTCGTTACTCAGCTCATTTCAATGTGTTCTGTCAGTTCTTGAGGTATGGACGCTGACTAATGAGGTAGACGATCTTAAGAAGAGAACTGTGACTTCTGCAGCTAAGATCAATGGTGAGTATCCCTGTTGCCGCTCCTTATTCATAGCAAATCATGTTTGTTTCTAAAGACCTAGATATGTTGGCGTTGATCCCGTCATGATTTTTCCTCGTCTTTCAGAGCTCCAGAAGTTGCTGGATGAGAAGACCAAAGAACTGGCAAAGAAAACACAGGAATTGGAGGATAACGCTCCTCAACCAGAGAATGGTGAGTTTTATTTAGCCTTTGCCATTATAGAGTCTGTTTTCAGTTGAATAGACAGCTTTTATCATTTAGGCCCAGCCTGCTCAGTATTTCTCTGTATATGATATTCCTCAAATTGTTAAGGTGTTTGTTTGTTGCAGTTCTAAGGATCATAGCAATACAGAATGAGATATTGAACCTGCAGAAAGGAGTTAGCAATGGGACAAACTTTGACCAGATTGCTGGTGAGTAGCAGGCGTTCTGAAGAACATAGGAGTCACTGTGTGTTCAGCACGTAAGACCAATACAAATAGTTATCATGTTTCCTCAAAGGGATAGTCCTTCACTGGTAGACATATAGGATGGTGTGATGGAAATACACTGGATTTTGCCCATTCATGGAGTTTTCCAATCCAATTATGCTTGTAACATTCAAGCTCTTCAATTATTCTTGTCCACAGCGCTTGAGAATGAACTGGATGAATTGATTGCCACAATCGAGGAGAAGAACAATGGAAACTGTAAACAAAGTGAGTTTGAAAAGCCTAATCATTTCTGGGTTGGCTGCTATCATGAGATGAATATTCTACTTTACTT